>NC_030851.1:8308122-8342652 GCF_000208745.1 Theobroma cacao | reverse complement strand
AAATCTATTATAAGTTATAGTAATGCTTATGTATAAATTAATTATATGTATATATAATATATGACTTTATTATATATATATATATATATGAAATTAATGACATAACTTATATGCTATAATGTTTTATATCAAAATATGTATAAATAATAATTAATTATAAACAATATATTATAAAATCTAAGGTGATAACTAATAAAGTTATTAAATGTAATCATTAAATAAAGTTTATTATAATTTATAGTAATGTTTATATATAAATTAAATATATGTATATATAATATATTTATACAATTATATATATTTATAACATTTTATATTACGAAATATTACTAAAGTATAATAATTATAAAATATTAATGTGTAAGATATTTACTATCATATATTATAATATTAACATATAAGTTATATCATTTAAAATATATAACTTATAATTTCATATTAATACAAATGTATAAATAAATATATATAATTAATATTAAATTACCATGATTATTATTCGTATATGTATATATAATACTCTAATATATTTTAAATATATTATTAATTAAGTTTACTATCAATTCTTCTTAATATATATAAAAATATTATATATATTAATATATATATAACAAGTTTTATTTTTTAGGTGGACTGGTCCAAAAATTTTAAAACTAAGAACCGATCAAAAAATCAATTAGACCAATTAATCCAATGGATTAACCAAACCGAACTATTTTATCTAAATTATATTTAATTTGGGTGAGTAATTTGTCTGAATTGGTTTTGCTCACCCCTAATGACAATTTTATATCCAAAATAGAGTTACATTCTCATCAACTTGACCTACCAAACAGAACAAAGCATTTCTCACTAATTAAATCCCTAAAAAATTTGATCACTTTCTTGATATCAAATGCCACCTTAAAGCTGTCATGATGAAGGTTACCATAATTCTCTAAGTAACAAAAAGATCAATTAAATCTGGCTCAACTAGGGAAGTACAAGATTAAACGCAACTACAAAACTGAAAGCCCTTTAATTATCTTAAAAGAAATTACTTAATTAAAGTCGATAGACCTTCTAGAAGCCTCTAAAAAAATTAAATTGAAAATCTCTCTCCATAAGATATATTTCTTAAAAGAAAAAAAACCAAACGCTCAAATCAAATTTCATTTCTCTGTCCGGTTCTCCCGTTGAAACAATCCCAAACGTTAAACATGTCGTTCGACGGGAACGTCAACTGCGGCGGTAACACCGTCGGCGTAACCAGTAAGCCTTTCTTTTGCTACCAATGCAATCGTACCGTCAACGTAACAATCTCCCCTTCCTCTGACCCTTCTTGTCCCATATGCAACGAGGGGTTCCTCGAAGAATACGAAAACCCTAACCCTAATCAAGGCTCCGCCTTCCAGAGCCCGAATCCAAACCTGAATCCATTCTCCGAGCCCTATTTATCGTTATCGGATCCATTCTCTTCCCTCCTCCCGCTCCTTTTCCCTTCCTCGTCTTCTTCCACAACGACATCTTCATCGTCCCCTGCTTCTATTGACGTTCATAACCCTAGCCTATTCGGGTCTACCCGGTCAGCCCGAGGCGACCCTTTCGCTTTCGATCCATTTGCCTTTATCCAAAATCATCTAAACGATCTCCGTTCAAGCGGCGCCCACATCGAGTTCGTGATCCAGAACAATCCATCCGAGCCGGGCTTTCGGCTTCCGGCTAACATCGGGGATTATTTCATCGGACCAGGCCTCGAGCAACTGATCCAACAGCTGGCCGAAAACGACCCTAACCGGTACGGGACCCCACCGGCATCGAAATCAGCCATTGACTCGCTACCTTCGGTGAAGATAACGAAGAATCACTTGAATTCGGAGTTCAACCAGTGCGCAGTTTGCATGGACGAGTTCGAGGAAGGGACTCAAGCGAAGCAGATGCCCTGTAAGCATCTTTATCATAAAGATTGCATATTGCCGTGGCTGGAATTGCATAATTCATGCCCGGTGTGTCGTCACGAGTTGCCTACGGATGATCCTGATTATGAGAGGAGGGTTCGTGGGGCGCAGGGGACCGGTGGAGGTAATGATGGTGAGGGTAGTGGTGGAGGTGATAGTGGGCAGCGGTCTGCAGGGGATAATAGGACGGTCGAGAGGAGTTTTAGGATATCGCTGCCTTGGCCATTTCGGGCTCGTGGGTCAGGTTCAGGATCAGGTGATAATGCGGAGACCCGGCAAGAAGATTTGGATTGAGAAATGTGAGTATGTTTTAGCCTTGTATAACAATAATATGTATTGTTATTCTTCCCCCCTTTTTCTGGGGCTGTCTTTGTGTTATCCTTCAATTTTTTTTTTTTTTTTTGAAAATTGGGATTATGGTTCAATTTCTTGTGTATCATGTGTGGTGTTCAATGGTGATCAAATTAGTTTACCAGCTAATATAATAAAGCTGGTCATCTGAGTTTTGGATATTTTTGGTTACAGGCCTTTGGTCCATTGTTGGGCATGGCAAAGTCATGCGGGAATGTGGAGAAGAGAATGAGAATGCCTGCTAGGCATGACTGAATATTGAATTTTCATCCATGTGATGATGCTCTTTTAGACTCTTAGGACCTGGCAGTATTTGGTCAACTAATTACATGTGTAATTTATGTGAATTTGATAGGAAAATATTAGTCAAAGTAATCAATCATATGCATTGTTTTCTTGAAAGTCCCATACCGTGAAATGTTATTCCTGCAAGGATTTTTAGATTATTCCGTTGCATTTATAGTTGATGTGATGGAAACTATGATGCCTCCCAAACCATATCTGTCTTTTCTTTATCAAAATATTGTAAAATGTCACTAATCAAACTCACACAGCTATAGTCAGAATTCGAAATACTTTGTTTTATGCACTCAGTATACATACAACTTGGTCATTATCTATAATAAGAGTATAGTTGCTATAGTTATGAAGGTGGAGATCAAGACTCTTACCATTTTTCTCACTAGGCATAATTAATCCCTATTTTAAGAGTTCGAGGGAAAGGAGGAATTCTGAACTTGCTTGAGCATCAAAAATTTCTTGTCATTCCTTTTTTCATATAACCAAATTGTAGCTTAGCTGTCAATATGTAAATTATAAAGTTACAATAATAAAGGGAGGGACGGGTATGAGTTTTTTAATTTAACTTTTCAAAAATATACGCTGCCTGCATATGGTGGCTAACAATTTTGCAGGTTTAAGTCAAGGGTGCATATCCATTTTGGCACTTCTATTAGTTCTTTATTCTTCTTTATGTGGGATGATGGCCATGTTTGTATTGGAGGGTATTATAAGTGGTTGTTGTCTGAAGTTATTGTTTCACACTTATGTAGTTACTAGTATTATATTTTCTGACAAGTCTTTGTCAACAATGTATTACTTACATTTTATGCTTTTAGTAGGTATATCTTTCAAAGAATCCAACTGATATTAGCTTTGAAAGGGTTGGTGTTCAATATGTTGCAGGGTAGAGGTGGTGGGAACTAATAATATGTAATTGTTGAATACCAAGGTGGAGCTTGCACCTATAGTTGATAATAGATCTTCGAGCTTAATAAAGGTATAAATCACAGGGGCATTGAATGATGGGTAGCTGAAGCAAGATATGTTTTCAGAAAGATTATAGGACCATGTGATTTTCTTCTGGAATTCTGGTAACTGATTGAGGTGCTCCTACCAACTTAAGACTAGAAGTTAGACTATCTTTTTATTTGGGTCATAAGGTAAAGCAAAACATGGAAAAGAAGTCTTGAGAGAAAAGGTTGGTGGCAAGAGTCAGGAATAAAAATTAGACACTTAAGTTCTGTACATACTTTTAGTATGAGAACGAATGACACTAGCATCATATTCAATGGAAGAAACTCCAGGCGAGCTTTAACAGTCTTGTAATGTCCAGGTTGTGTTATGTGTTATTTGATATTTCTTAGTCTTGTTTTCTGAAGAAATTTGTGGTCCTAGTTGATGGGCCTTTAAGCCATTTGTATTTTTCTTTGGACTGTTAATTTTTTTCTTTGGTAATATTTGGCTGTAATGTCATAGACATCTTAGTGGCAAACAGCTTTTGATTTTTCACTTTTAATGCTGCATGTTTCTTTTCTTGCATTACATACTTGCCAATGTTAATCTGAATCATGTTGAAATAGTGATAAATGAATCAATCAGGATTTGAATACAGTATGCTTGGTTGTGTTGACATTTTTTGATAATACATGTTTGCTAGATAAATCTACCTCTCAATGCATGCTTCTTCCCTTAATTGTAACCTTGTAAGGAGGTTGAACCTTGTTAATTTCTTCATACTTTCCACAAAGAGAATTAATTTGTAATTAAAATGTTAGGCTGTGCTGGATCTGGGGACAGGTTTAAATTCAATTTATAACCAACCGAAAAAGGTGTTTATCTCACATTCCAAAATAGATTAAAATTTTGTTATCTGTTTTTCTATGAAGACCGATTGCTGCAATCATTCCATATTACTAGCAACAAAACTGTCTGAAGCTATACTTGTTTTGATCTGTACTGGTCAAAGAACACTGGTATTTAGCAAATTCAGTCTACAAAAAGCAATTTTATTCTGCTAAAAGACGTAATGTTAATCGCCAAGGCCTGCATACTTGATTGCTCGTGAATTATGGCTATGCTGGATGGAAAGGTGGAAAGATAAAAGGGTGGTTTTGATGCTTTAACCATTGGAGTTGGGAAAAAACCACAGATACAGAACTTGTTGGTTTCTTGACTTTGAAGTATATTGTGATGTATTAGAAATTGAAGGTACCTTCTTTTGGTGGCACATATGTTTGCGTGGTGCAGTAGTACTTTCATTCAATTTTTGTGGTGCAGATGTATATACCCTGCTTGCAATGTTGTGGTCAATTTGAATGTACTTTTTCTTGAGTCTTATTTGTAGAATGACATCCTAACTTGGATTTGATTTTGGCAGCTTGAAATGCAGCAAAATATCAGCATTTCATTCATGGGATATGGTGATAGAACAGCCGCTTCAAAGTTGGAAAGCAGAGTTATGTGTAAACATGGAGATTAAGATTAGTGTGGTTAATTTTAAGAAAGTCTTAGTTTTGCTATTTGGTATTATATGTACATCTGAATTTTTTACAGCTCTGTTTGTCTATGACAGCATCATTTACTGTTTCATACATTGTTGTATAGATTCTTTAGTTTTGTCTCAATTCTCTTCTAATATCAGCAATATATTATTATATGAAAATAAACAATAAGGTTGTTTATGGGTCGGGAAACATCATTGAACCACCAGAGAAGTAATGTAGACAGGTAAATGTTTTTATCTTGTTTCTGTGGTGTTGTAGAGCTATCCAGTGTTGGAAGGGTTTCACTAACCTGAGGAAGGTATGTGATTGACATTCAAGGAGTAGACAGTTTCCCAATTGCTGCATTTAGAATGAATTATAGTAATACTAGTCTACTGCTTTTGATTTCGGTATAAGCTCTGATGCTATAATGCAGTTCATTAGGAGAGTTGCTCATTGAAGATTTGTTCCTACTAGTATTTACTTTTCTGCCTCATATATAAGAATGAAGCCAGTTAGGCTAAACTCTAATCCTTTTTTCTGGAAGTGGGAAGGGGGAATCACTTATGGTGTTAGACGATTATTTAGGGGCTGAGTAAAATAAATAAAGAGGAAAAAAATGAATAGAAAATTAAAGACAAATAGAAAAAAGCAAAAGTATCAATCAAATTTAACTTATAAGTATTAACTTGGCTTGATTATCATCATGTATTGTTAAAATGGAAGATCAACTTGACATGATTATGATATATGCAATAATTTACATTCATAATGTTTATATTGTTTGTATCTTAGAGCTTTGAAAACTCAATTATTTGATTGGACTTGCCAATTATCCAAATTAGACTTGCAAAATCTAATTCTTACCTAATACTTTATTTTCCGTCATGCATTCCATGACCCATTGGCCCATTTAATAAATTTAGATAAAATATATTTGTTTTTTTAAGTTTTAATTGAAATTATATAGAAATTTATTAGTTTTCAAAATAGACACTTCGTCTTATAAAAATTATTTTCGTTAGACACTAAGGACCAGTTGTTAGTCAATCATTAATGTTTTCGTCAATTTGATGACGTGATAAGAGCAAAAGATAATTTTATCTTTGATTAATTTTTAAAATTACTATTATATAATTTTATTAATTTTTTATTAATTAAAAGAAAGCTCTCTAGAGACCACCAATTGGTATTTTTTTATTTTTTTGAAAATATAACAATAATTTTTAAAATTAATAAAAATATATATTTTAATTTTTTTTTAATCTCTGTTAATGGTGTTTGTATTTTTGGGACAAAGTGTCCATTTCAAAAATTAATAAACCTACTTAGAATTACAATTAAAACTTAAGAGATTGAGATTTTTTTTTATATATAAAATATCTTCACCTCTTAAATTTTGATTTAAATTATACGGAAATTTATTAATTTTTAAAATAAAAACTTCATCTCAAAAAAATATTTTTCATAAGTCACCTAGGTCCAGTGGTTAGGGTTTTCGTCAATTTGATAACGTGACAAAGATAAAAGATGATTGTATACTTAATTAATTTTTAAAATTACTATTATATAATTTTATTGATTTTTTATTAATTCAAATAAAAAGAACTCCCCATATGGGGAGCCCGATTTGGGGCTCCCCTCCCTTGAGGAGGCACCCCTATTCTTTAAAAGAATATAATAATATTTTTTAAAATTAATAAAAAAAGAATATTTTATTTTTTTATAATATTTGGTGTTTGTAATTTTGAAATAAAGTGTCCATTTAAAAAATAAATAGATCCATTTGAAATTTGGATTAAAATTTAAAAAATGTGATATTTTATTTTTTGTGTTATTATTATTGAGAAAAAGGAGATTCGACTCTTAGATTGTTGAGTATGAATAAATAAGATGTTGAAGTTGAACATGATTTGTAACCTTCATTCAAACGGTAGAAGTTTTAGAGCTCAGTGCTCACCGTGTCCTAGAAACAAATCCAAGGCAATTAGAATAGTATAGAAGAAGGCCAAATCTAACCCTTGGGCCCTGGCAGTTGGCATCCTTCTTAGGCGCTGTGAACTGTGAAGAAAACCCAAGGGACGAACCATGGAAGGAACGAAAGCCAATAAGCAAGTAGAAGTAGTGCAGGTGGAAGAAGACACCAAAACAGAAAAAATGGATTCCCCGACCAATTCCCAGCAAACCAGTAATTTTTTTCTTATTCCCTTTACTGTCTTTAATCGTATTACTTATTTATATATATATATATATATATTCTTGATTTTTGTTTACTAGTTTCCAAAGAAGAAATTGATCTTCCTTATTGAATTTTTATCTGGGTTATCATTTATCAGCTAATAATTTAATCCCTTTTAACAAAATTAATAACTGGTTGTGAAAGACAATATTTCCTGTCAGCACCATTTTTTTTCTTTTTTGTTTACCTCTAAATTTCATGTCTGGTCTTCCGAAGTAATTAAAACCTAAAAAGTTCCAAAGTATGGTCAGCATGCTGTCTTTCTTTTTTTTTTTGTTTAATTCATTGTCTGCTCAGCTCACCGTCTTATTTGGCTGTGTGAGAATTGACAATAGCACGAACCAGCTAATCTTTTGAGCTTTGTTTTCCAGAAAAGAAGAAATAAATTTTCTTTTACAAAATACATGATGAATTTGGGTGGTTTTGAAACTGTCTTTCATTTGCATATTCAAGTCTTGTGTCCTCTTATATAATCTGATGGGAATTGTGGGTCATGCTGTGTGCATTTTCAGTTTCTGACGATGATGAAATAGACTATTCCATCAAACCAGAATTCTATGACCCAGACCTTGATGATAAAGATGAATTATGGGTTCAGAATAAAAGGAAAGGCCGTATTTCTGATGCTGTGCTTAGCTGTCCTGCTTGTTTTACCACCCTCTGCCTTGAGTGTCAGAGGTATGTGCATTGGATCTATCCATCATTGCAATTTGTAGGTTGAAGGAAAATCAGGCATGAGACTAGACCAAACATTAGTCTTTTAATGTTATGTGTAGGTAAGTCATGCATGTTCCCCTTCGAGTCAATTTGATATGTTTCAATGTTTCATCTGTGTAAGTTTTCTGAATCAGACATTTCATTTAAACAGTTGTGAATAAAATTCTTGCGAAATGAATGTACTTTTTACGAAGATGTCAAGTTAGGTTGAGATTTGGCATGCGTGTCCTGATGGTGTTCTGTTAAGTTACCACATATTATTTATAAATAAGATATGCATAGAAAAAGCACTAAAACTAACTTTTGGGTAACAACTTATGGGAATTAAGACATGAGTTCAAGTCCATTCTTCTTTGCATATAGTTGTGATTCTTTTTTCAAACAGAAGGAAAGCAAATACATTCCATGTCATACACTGGAGATGCATGTTCCAGCATGAAAGTGCAACGCCATTTTCTCTGCTAGTACTTGTGATTAATAATTTAAATATGCCTCTTTGAAAGAAAACCAGTTTTCTGTATTTAAGAGGTACTGCTTTTTTGACTTTGTCTTGGTAAGTAAGAAACTTTTTGCACTTTTAAGTATAGAGTAGTTTTGTTGATATAAGAATTAAATGTCAAATGAACTGGGATGCACAGACTCTATTGTTTCTTGTGGCATTATTGAGCAGTTTGTGCTGGGATCAAGATGTGCGTTTGTGCTTGACATAACTATGCTTAACTGGGGTCTTGCAGGCATGAAAAATATGTGACCCAATACAGGGCAATTTTTGTTGTTAACTGCAAGATTGAAAATGACCAAGTCAGACAAGAAAAGGTAAAACCAAAAAAAGGCAAGAGAAGAAGAGAATGTAGTGAGAATGAAGCAGTTGATGCTGGTGGAGAAACATTCAAGCCAGTCTGCTGTTCTGTCTGCTCAACAGAGGTTGGTGTAATTGATGAAGATGAGGTTTATCACTTTTTCAATGTTCTTCCAAGCGAGTGTTGACCTGCCCATTCTTTGTTGCTGAGACTACCGAATAGTTCACAGATAGTTCAATTTTAGTGCTAGACTAGGAGATATGACCTGAAACTCACTGTACTAACATTATTTTGCCTGCTTCCTTTCTCTCTCGGTCCATGCAAGGAAGATGAAGAGAATTGTTTTGGGTTATGAATGGTGAAACGTAATGCTGTTTCAATTGGACATGGGAAGCTCTCTCTCTCTCTCTCTCTCTCTCTCTCTCTCAGTCCAAAACATTGACGAGTATGCTTCTTAATATTTGAATACCAAGTTATTTGTATGTGAAACTTAAATCACTTTGTCCCCGGCCGAATACTAACATAGTAGAGTTGCTTTCCAGATCGAGCCCATGTCGGGTTGGGGCTGCTACCCTACGGCCTAGCAAAATCTTGAAAATGAGCCCATCTTATATTTGGGTGTTTACTAGTGTTTCAGAAGGGAGATGGGAAGAATCACCGGAGTTCCCACGTTAGCGAATATTGAGTGTTCCAAGGATAATTACAATGATTTGTCTGTTTCTTTAGGGGGTAGCCATAATCCAGTAGAACCCCTTGCATTTCTCTCCCTACAGTGAGGCAGAATTACCTGATTTATGTCATCAGGCCACTGACCAGGTAGCCCTATAGCCTAGGGTTCAAATCCTGGTGTCTGTACTAGGAGGTTTTTGACCCTATTGATACCAGCACCCAAGTAAAGAAAAAATCCTCTCAAATCCCAATTTAGAGTATCAAGGGATTCAGCGTTACTTTTACCCAATCTATAAAAAAAAAAACAATTTTCTTTTTCCGCAGAGCACAGTCTGGGCAAATGATTAGGGCATAGTTGTATACAAGTGATGTGTCATCCTGCCATTGGTGTTTTACATAAGCATATCCAATTGCATCAAGTATTTTGAAATTTGTTGAAGGAGAAAAAGTTGATGAGAGAATTGATATACCCTGCCAATGGCAAAGTCCTTTTCATTAATGGCTCCAAAAACAGGTGAGATGGGCTCCAGCTGTTTGACATGTTGATGATTTTGTGGCTGCTACTATGTCTCCTATTCCATCACCAACTTATTATATTTCCATATCGCCCATTTACACTTGTTTCTTTTTTGGCAGAGTAATGATAGAATCACCCATGTGGGCCTGTTTTTATATCAGCTTCTGCACTTTTCGACACACAGTTTGGAGCAAAATCACTGTTTCACCCTTCCTAGAAAAAAATTGCTTCGCTTAGCTCTCTTTCCCTTATTTAGCTCATTTCAGGGTCTTTCCTTAGAGTTCCCATTTATTGCTTTTGTTTCTTTAGTAAGTTCTAAGTAACGAAAAGAAAGGGAATCTAAGTCATTTATTTTTAAATGCTTATATAAACAGCTGGTACTACACAACAAGGCACTCTCACTGTCAATTTCATTCGGATTTTGGTCCCAATTTGAGTTTTATAACATACAAGTTTATATTTGTTTAAATCAACTACTCTTTTTTTCTTTTTTGAAAACAAAGTAAGACTTCATTGCTAAGAAAACATGGAGCTTGTGAATTTGCTCAATTTAGAGTCTAACCAATAACCTTGTGCTTCATTTTTATGGGAAAACATTTCTTAATTTGTGATTTATGAATGATAAATAAAATGTAAGGTCCAACAATGAGGAAAAGGCAAAATCCTCTTTATCATAAGAGAACAAGCATGAGCAGCCCCTAATTAAAATAACTATAAAGAGAAGAAATAATAAGGAATCTAATCATAAAAAGAGTCTCTCACCTCAGATGTATATTCCATGAAAACAGTCAATGCCATAGTAGACAAGTGTACAACTTTTCAAGACAATGCTGCCAAAAGGGGCTTCTCTCTTCAGCTAACATCAAATAAACTAATCAGAAAAGCTTAAGCTCTGGGATTTGAAAATATAAAAGGCTCAACTTTTCCACTTGGCAAAATTTCATGCTTTTCTCTTTTTAATCTTTCATATAGAATGAGAGCTTTGATTGATGTCAATGATGTTGTGCTCAATGTACGGTAAATTCTAGGAGGTGATATTCTGTTCAGTTTTCTCTCAAGAGCTTTTGCTACTGTATTTCAAGATCAGGGATCACAATTTGAGTTTGTTGGTAACGCAACAAATGAATGTAAACCTGGTGTTAAACGTGCTTTTGATTGCACGGGCAGCCTTTTTATTAGGATAATTGCACTTTATTAGGAGGACCACACTTTCCCTGACAAAAGTACTGCAAGTTTTGGAGAGAGTTTTTGAGCCATGTACTACAATAAATCTGCACCTTTCCTGGATAATTTAGGCGTAAAAAGAAAAAGAAAAAGTTGTTTTTAAGTTTCTTTTGATCTTTCCAATGAATCATCTCCTCAGTGTGTGTATATACATATTATATTTGCAGCTATTTTGGTTCACCTGGGTTCTCAAAAACTAGTGGTGAAAATTTGACTCTGGCCATGGCCCTTCATCTAGATTCCAAGCTGTTTGCTTCCTATGTGTTGTTTTTTGTATGTTCCTTCGCTTTTGTCTTTTAGCCTGCAACACTCTATTCGTGCTTAACAAACAGAGCAAAACCACATAAAAGTAAAGAAAGAATAACCATTTCGACAAAAAGAAAACCATATCAACCGAGGAACATGGCAGGGATACCATGAACCGTTGTGCAAGGATAGAATTATACATTTAATTAAGGTTTTGGGCTCTTAATGGGACTAAAATAATTGGAATTGCCACTGTATAATAATAAGATCATGATCAACTAGTATAATGGGCTCACTATGGAATGTTCCATGATTAACATTTAAAGAAATAGATGTAATCAATTTGTGATAAAAGTACAGCAAATCTTTGGCACGATTGTCCATTGCCATTTGGGCTAATTATCACTATTATTATATACTGTAGTGGTTAGGGGGAAAAATATATAAGCCATATATTAATCCAAATAATTGAAGATTAATTAATGAAAGCAATACCTTAAACGCGTAATTAGGATAGGGAATATATGCCCCTCGTGTGCTAATTAAATTTTATTATATATTAGTTTTGCCGTCAAAAACGCGTTATACGGATCTCAAAAGATCTACTCATTGAAAAAAAAATTTTGGGTGTAAGAGTCAAAAAAAGGAATAAAAAAGTATTTTACCTCCGCCAACATTTACTGATAATTGGTATTTAATCAATCAGGAAATGATATCATTTACGCCGATAAGTAATGGGTGGAGCTTCCTAGCTAAAGTTTTTATGATTAGTTAATTGAAAAAGGTCATGACCTTAGCTTAACTAACTATTTTTTTTTTTCCATGTGCCGCCCACATCAGGCCCATGTAACTTGACGAGGTAATCTAAAGAGTGTTTGCTGCTAAAATGGTGTGCTTAAATTCTACTCAGGAAAAATGGGTCCCCAATTTTGACTCCCAACCATTAGTTTTTATTGGATTAAACGGAAGAAACCCAATCTTAGCATTTCTTTTTTTTTGGTTTAGGTTTTGGGGGGTTGTGGGTGGGGGAGGTCAAAGAGCAAGTGTGCCTGTGTCTGTTCATGTGAGTGGATCTTCATAGGCCCCAACTATGACCAATTTGAAACAAAATTTATGAGTATTACAATATCCATGCCATAAAATAGGAAGCTGTAGGCAGTAGGTGAGAAGCATGCAAGGGATCCCAGATGTTAAGCATGTCACAATCATTGCATGGAAGAGGTTGTATTCTATGTAAACTTAATTAAGTCTAGGGACGTAACTCCATTCCCGGACAACCAAGTAAAAATGATGTCCAAGTCATATGCTTAAAGACACAAAGCACGGCATTTTGTCTTTTAATTGAACAGTTTAGGAAAATGGTTTAGGAAGAGGTCGAATTTCGGTGTCATTTTTACATGCAGTTGGTTTTAGAACGTTGTACGATGAGAAAGGGTAGGATTGAGTTGACCACCCTTTTGCCATCTTAAAAGCTTTGTCAGCTACCTATCAGGTAATTTGGTAGGTAGGGATGTTCTTTTTCCTTCCCGAAGCTTAGTCCCCATTCAACCAACACCCATGCTGTAGGTTCTGCCGTGTAATATATGAGTAATAAAGTGCTGTCCAGGGCAGTACTGTTCCTTTTCCGACTCACGATTACTGATATTAGTCAAGGAGTAATTATTTCTTTCATGGCTTCAGCATATCATTACTTCATCAAATTTGAGAAAGCCAAACAAAATTTTCTTCTTTCGGACGGATTTCGTTTGGATTCTTCGGAGCAATTGCCCATAAAAAATCAAAGAGGAAAAATGTTTTTTTTTTAAAAAAAATAAAAAATAAAAAAGACAAATAATGGAACATGTGACGAAAAGACAATATGGTCCTTAGTAGACAAGTGATCCAGTGATTCAGTGTCAGTGTGTGTGTATTGGCAACCTGAAACATGCCCTACAATAATAAAATGCAAGTGGCTACCTTATCCGTTGGATACGTAAATTCTACAACTCGGAGGGCCTCAACCGACGGCAAGACATACTCCCACAAATCATTGTCGCTAAAAACAGGGGCCTCATTGTTGTTAAACTTGGGAAAAGTGGCAAATTACGTAAATAAACAGCTGGCTAGATGTCAATTTGCAACGACTGACTAACTTACTGACTCACTTCATTAAAGCCATTTACCTGTTCACGCGCCTTCACACCCCCATGCACATCACGCTTCCGCGCGCATCACGTTGCTCCAATATATATATATATATATATAATTCTTTCGATTCCTGGACGAATGGCATTACGCCACTTTTTGGTTTTTGGATTTGTTCGTTAATCCCGGAAAATCATTGACTGCGCCCCGTTTGGATTACAGAATTACAGCGGTTAACCCCTAACCGTCAATTGTTTGCAAAGCCAAAAACAAAATGTCGTTAAAAGATTGATGACGGCATTACGATTTAAATTTGAAAAGCCTAAAAATTCCCTTCAATTATTATCACCGGTTTCAGTTGGGCATTAGGTGTTAGTTGCAATGAATCCACTTATTGCCCCCACCCTCTCACCTTTTCTTTTCTCTTCTTAAAACTGTTTTTAATACCATCAACTTATAACTATAATTTTTTAATAATTAAGAATCAAACTTGTCTTTTTTCTTTCTTTATTAAAGAAAATTTTTTGGAGATGGTTTTAATGTTATGACTTATACTTTCAATTTAAAAAATATACCTATTAGGTGAAAAAAAATTTTATTTAAAAATTCAAGATATATTGCATCTCTTATAAATGTGAGATATGTGTTACTCTCATCCATCCAATTATACAACGTTCTCGTTGTTTGACTTTTTCACTCATAGAAGAAAAAAACTTATCTTGATCCGAGTCTTCCTCGACTCTAATATTTTTCATGAGATTCATATTAATGAAAAATTAAATAAATTCTGATATCACTTGTCATAGATTTAAACTTCCAACATACAAGGCATGCCTATTAAGTGATGTTCCTTTATAGTTCCCAAATATATATATCTTACAAGTTCTTCTACGCTTTGAGCATCTCTTAGTCGCCTTTGAAATAGTTTTAAGAAGAATATTTGTTCGGCCATTAACGATGGTCACTTGACACATTTTTGAACTGATATTTGGATGGGAGAACACGCCCTCTTATAGATGTTGCTTAATCGATAAATGTGGACATTCTTGTTCAAAAAAACCTTGGGTGTGTGGGTATCTCTCCAAACTGAAGAGAAAAAGTTCTCATTAGTTGGTCCACTGCTCCGTCAGGGTGGATTTCTTTTGAATTCAAACGATTTCTATCATTGATTTATAGAACCTACGATAGTAGGTGACGTTCTTTGAAACTTTGCAAGTAAATGGCAAGGTCGATTTGCATTTTGCCTTGGGAAATGCGTGGCGTATATATCAGGGATTCTGTCTTGCATGGGACCTAGGACATCACAAGATTGATCTTCAAACTGACAGAAAACTTGCTGGGTATGCCATTACTTCTGCTCTTGTTCATCAATGTTTCAACTTGGACTTGATTCAAGCTACTCAGGGTCTCCTTCATTGTGAATGGGAAGTTGTTATTCGTCATGTCTTTCAAGAGGGCAATGCCTTGGTAGATTTTATGGCTAATAAAGGTTTTTCTTTGGGTGAGGAATTTATTAGTTTTGGTTCTCCTCCTATTGGAGCTTAGGACCTATTGATGAATGATGTTATAGGAGTGCGCTTCCCAATAATGATTAGACTGTATCCTTTTTTGTTTTGTTCCTATAAAAGAAAGACCATTATTTATAAACCAAGATCTCTTTTATTTTTTTACTGATTTAGGATTTCTGACACTAACTCCTATATATAAATTAGAGATTTTATTCTCTTGTCTGTATTAAAGACTTTATTACTAACATAAACCTAATGTCTTTTTTTTAAAAAATAAAAATAAACCTAATGTCTTATTAACATATGATCACACAATTTTATTGATATAATTAATTTTTTTTAAAAAAGATAACCTTAAAACACACTCTTTAAATCATTTAATACATATTCTTATTATATTGAGTCAAGTACCTAATTATAAATTTTAACACTTCTAAATTGTAAATGTTAATTTCATAAAAAAAATTAAATATCTTTAATGTGATTTTTATGACACATATTATAAGTAACTTCTTACACCAAAACAAATGGTGTAGGCCTTAAATATTTTCGCATATTCATACAGATTCAAATCCTCCTATATGATATTATATTAAGTATATGATAATTATAAATACAAATAAACTCAAGTGTAACAAAAATTGCTTTGTTTTTATGTAAAAATAATTCATTACAAATGTTCTTTACAGATTTTTCGGAGGCATTTGGTATGGTGTAAGTTCTCTACACTCTCTGCAATTTAAATGATTGTAAAGTTTTTACAATGTTTGGTTTGCAATTTCGACATGGAAAAGTTTTCCCCATTATAAAGTCATTGCAAAATAGTTGAGAGATTGTCATTGCAAATTGTCCTCACCTCTGCTGTAGACCCTTTCTTTTGTTTTTTTTTCTTTTCTTTTTCTTATTCTTTCTTGCCGCTGGAAAGCCTAGTTACTTACTTACACATTTCGGTAGTATTTTATCATTGAAATATTACAAATTACAAATTCAGTACACAAAATAAATTTTTTGCCCATCAAATGATAAAAATGTCTAAGTTTAGAGTGGGAGATAAACATGGGCCTAGTATCTGAACCTCATAAATCACATTCAAATCGTGAAATTTTGTCCCGTGGACTCCATGCCACCTCCTTCATCTATCTTTTTCTCTCCCTTTTCCCTATTTTCTCCAAAGGGTCTGATAGTAAAAATTGGGTTTCCTTTTTTAGTTCTTTGTTTGCGGTACTCTTTTAATTCCTAGCTATCTTTTTTTATTTTTTCTCTCTTTTGGTTAGGCTTGAGAAGGCACATCAAGAGAAAACTTGAACTGGGTTTTGACTATGGACCATGAATATGTGCTTTCCATCCTGTGGAATCAGAAAGCATATTTAGTTATTCACATATTTTAATGAATATTTATTTATTAAAAATATAATATTTAATAGTTTTATATATTTAGATATTATATCATTTTGTCATTTTATTATTTATTATTTTAAAAGGATAAAGTTGAAAAGTTAAAAATTTGCATTAAATAAAAAATAAGTTTATTCAACTTTATATTTCATACACAAAGATAATTTTGTAAATTTACACTACATTGCTAGTAGAGTGTTTTCAAAGTAAACATTACAATATAATCCTTACAATGTAATCATCCCAACAATTACATTCCTTACAACCATCACTTTTCAATATTATATTAAATGCTATAAAGTTATCTCTCCAACAATTATATAACCAGCAATCACATTCCTAACAAAATAACAAACATGACCTTAAAGTTTGATAGTATTGTACAAATTTTTAACCATCAAAATTACAAATGTATTCTTTATATATTAACTAAATAGTCATTCATTAAAGAATCTCCTTTTAAAATTAATAATATTTTTTCAAAATATTTTTCTACGTACACCAAATTATTTTACCAATATTCAAAATTTCAGATTATAAATAAAGACGCTATCATAATCATAAGCTATCAAAGTCTAAAGAAAGTAATTACTTGAATATTTCGAGTTTTGAAAGAAAAAAGTGGCACCACCCTTTGCTTCTTGACATTTCTTTCATAAAATTATTTATATCTGTCATTTTTCTTTACTGGTTCTTCATTTTCTTTTGTTGTGCTTTACAACTTTTTAGGGGGAAAAAATTAGGGGTGAGATAAAAGATAATTTTATGACTTATAAATATATTTTATTTTTGGTTGTTTTGTAATTCTTGAGAGTTATATTGGATCTCATATCAATTAACAAATTAATTATAAAATCTGTATTTTATTTTTATTTACATATTATACAAACTATTAATTTGAAAAGTAAATAACTTTTTTTTATAATAATTATATTTTAAATATTTGTAATGACATAATATAAATATTTTAATTTTTTATGAATCCCAATAAGAGCTGAAAGTTTGTAAGTATTTTTGTAACATAATCAAAGAGATGTTAGGATGTCAATAAGGGCAAGTGCCTTACTACCTCATCCTAAATTTGTCCCTAATGATATGAGATTTTTATCATTCCTTTTATGCAGCGTGACATTAAATGTAAGTCTAGATATTTTTCTTTTGATCTTAAATTTAATAATTTGGACCTAAATGATGAGCGTCGCATTGGCCAATTATGATTAAGTTGAAGAGCGATTCTTTGAAATATATGTCTAGAATCTCTTAAAAAAGTTTAGAATTTTCTTTTTCATAAAGTCTTGTCTTTCTGTTATTTCCAAATTGAATATTCCCCTTTCTTTATTTTTTTTTTATCTAAAGATGTTTCAATGTTATTTTACCATTCATTCATACATTCATTCATACATACATACATATATATATATATATATATATATATATATATATATATATTCACTTTCTAGGTTTTTTTTGGATATTAAAATCTATTAAATTAAAAGGGTAATGAATTTAACGTAGGCTGTAGGATAATAATGATTTGCGTGGATGATTATAGTAGCGGTATAGTTAGGAGAGGAGGATAATGTTGCTGTTTGTCATAACAAATCCATCATCCAATGAAAATAGCATTTGCATCAAATCAATATTTTGGTTGTCTTAAAGTACATCCACAGCCACAACCACAACCAACTTATGATTGCTGTTTCCTGCAAAGCCACGAGAGGGAAGACAACACATACACACTAAATAGGTTTAACACTGAATCCCCAATCCCAATTCTCCCAATACATCCAACAGATTTATCAACAAAGATATACATCGTATGGTTGGAAAGACAGCAAGACTTCGCTTGCTTTATCTTTGACAAGGATAGTCATACGACCTGAGTAGAAATATTGCACCCAAAATTCAAAAAAAAAAGAAGAAAATAAAATAGTACTATTAAGTAAACATTTAATTAGTTCAACTGTGAGTAATTGTTTGTATTATTGCGAAAGGGCGATATTGAAACTTTGTGTTAGAATCAAATCAAGTACGAAAAAAAAAAAAAGAGGAAAAACTTTGGGTTAGAATCAATCACCAAACAGACCCCATGAAATCTAGGGGGACGATTGTAATCACCTTAATCAATGACGTGGCTAAAGATAAATGGATAATCAACTTACTGCACGTAGCTGGAACCTTCAATTCAAAAGTACGGAAAAGAAAGCGGGCCCCTCTTCCCTGACTACCCCCACTTAAATTCCTCTTGGGGATGGATGGGAGGCGCGTGGGGATGGAAACACAGAAAATGGGAAAGAAAGGAGGAGCTCAAAAGCGGGGGCGTGAGCTGTGGGGGATGTGTACCGTGGGACCCACCACCCATGTGCCCTCCCTCCTGTCTCCACCAGCTCCTGCCGCTCAATGATTAGCACTCTGCTCCCTCCCAAACCTCTCCTTTCACTCTCTCTCTCTCCCCTCTGTGTAAAAATTCTATTTCTTCCTCTTTCACAATTCTTCATTTTTTTTCCCTTCTGTCTTTTAATCTCCAATAACCCGAAACAGCAGAGACAATCTTTTTTGGGTTTGAAGCGCCAAAAAAGAAAAGCTAACGAAAGGGAAGGTAGGTTTCAGTAAGAGTGTTGTTTTGGTATTTTTATTTTCCCTAACCCATGTCAAATTCAGAGGGTGGTGCTACAAACGGAGCCATAATGGACCCTCAGAGACAACAAGCGCCAGGAAACGGTTCCCTCGTCGTCAAAAAACCTCCTTCCAAAGATCGTCACAGCAAAGTCGATGGTCGTGGCCGAAGAATCAGGATGCCTATCATTTGTGCGGCTCGTGTTTTCCAGTTGACTCGGGAGTTGGGTCACAAATCCGATGGTCAGACTATTGAATGGCTGTTACGCCAAGCTGAGCCTTCCATCATAGCCGCCACCGGGACGGGGACAACTCCCGCTAGCTTCTCGACCGTGTCTGTCTCCGTCCGCAGCGGAGCTAATTCAACTTCTTTATCGTCGACGACTTCGTCTTCTTCTTTGGATCATAAGCCTCTGCTGGGTCCCACCCCTTTTATACTAGGGAAACGCGTAAGGGCCGACGATGATAACGCCGGAAAGGACGATTCCGGAGTGGTCTCGTTGGGACCAGGCGTGGGGTCCATTGTGGGACCCGCGGGTACGGGTGGGTTCTGGGCTGTTCCTGCAAGGCCCGACTTTGGTCAAGTATGGAGCTTCGCGCCTCCGCCTCCACCGGAGATGGTGGTACAGACGGCTGCTGCTGCGGCAGCGGCGGCTCAGCAACCAGCTGCCGCTGCGTTGTTCGTTCAGCAACAGCAAGCGATGGGAGAAGCGTCGGCGGCGAGGGTTGGGAATTATCTTCCTGGCCACCTGAATTTGTTAGCTTCGTTGTCGGGTGCTCCGGGGGGTTCGGGTCGGAGAGACGAGGATCCGCGTTGAATTTGGGTGGACCGTTTTACTCTTGTTATTGTTGGGAGTATATATATTTATATGAATATATAGATTCTATAAATATTTGTGTATGGTTGTTGTTTTTGTGTGTGTGGATGTGGAAGATGATTTTTAGTTGGAATTTTAGGGTTAGGGAAGTAGGGTTTTGAGGGGGGACAATTGGGGAGTTTGGAGTACGGATGATGAATGGATTCAAATTAGGGTTTTTTTTTTTTTTCTGTAGCACTTTTATTTCATGATTAATTAGGGTTTTACAGCGTTCACAATTATTTAGGATTCTGAGGGTTTATGTTGGAGGAGGAGAGGGGAGTCAAGAATTAGGGCTTTGGTGACTGAGATTTTGCGACTGGCCGCATGCTGCATTTGGGGATTTCCAGAATTGGGGATTTCTTTTGTGATTAGTCAAGTTTGCTTAATGATTTTTTTTGAGAAAATGGAATGCTAGTGCTCTCTGATTTTGTGCAAGGAGTTGCTGATTTCTTTCTGATTTGAAGAAACCGTGGAGGTTCATTTCCCATGTTGAAAAAGGTTGTAAACCTGGATTTGAAGAATTCATTGCTTTTTTGCATTGGCGAGTTCGTCCATAGGTCATGATATAGCAATGGTGAACGTGCAAAGTGGGTTGAATCTTGGTTGTGGATTGTGATCGATTTACAGATAATTGGGTTTGAAAATTGGGGTGACCAGGATGCTGAAAGCCGGGGAATTTGCTCTGGATAATACTATGCTTGGCTTGATGCTGTGGATGTATGGTCTCCCTAAATATGTTGGAATTCCCTTTATTGCTAATGGTGTTTGAGAATCGTTAGTTTCTTTGCTGCTACCTGTAAAGCCTAGCAGAGCAGGAAAACTTGTACTGGTTCTTAAATGCGTAGCTCATGATATGCCATGGACGTGGGTTGATCTGGCCCTCTTTCTTCTGCTTTCAGTGTCTATGTTCATCACATGATCTCAAAGGAGACTGCTGTGTGAAAGATAAAGGCTCTGGTTCCTTTTCTGTAAGGCCTCTGTTTTGGAAAAATTTAGCTGTATTCTTAGCCATTTCTTTAGATTTATCAGCGTGCAAATAATGTGTCCTTCATGTATTTAAGTGGATTGTTTTGGGTGCCTGTTGTGTGAATAAAAGACCCATCTGTTTTTCTCAATTTTACTTTCTGTTGCCCAATCTTTCCTTTGTGTGCCACCATTACCATCATTCTCTATGTAATAATGCATTTAGTTCTGCTACTAACTATTTCCATTTCTGCTATGCAATGTTTGAGTTGTGTTTGATTTATATGTTCTTCCATAACTTGCTCTCACTCTTGTTTGTTCAATGGTGAATGTCCTATCTGCTGATTTGCTAGTTTGGGTCAGAGGTATAATAATTGGCATGACAACTTTTATGCCAGTCTTTTCTTGCTGGCTGTAACTAACAAAAATTATTGCTAGAAGTTTGATCACTGTGTAATATCTACAGGGTGTCGAAACTTCATCAATGCAATCATTACAAATTTTGGAACATTATTAGAAACTAGAATTGGTTTATTTGATTCTGATGATAGAAAGGATACAACTTTAAAACTAGCTATGATTCTAGATTTTGTCCTTGGGAACTATTTGGCACTAACTAGTACATTATATTTCTTGTGTGACTTGGATTTTAATGACTTTGCCGCGCCATATATTGCTGCTTGGTGCAACATAACTGAATTTCTGAGAATTACGAACCTTCATTGCATATGCTTGAATAATAATTTCATGATTCCTCTTCTTTCTGGTGCCTTGAGGGGCGGTAACAAACACATACAGCAGGAAAGAAATTCCTTGTGGGTAAATGTTTGGGTAATTGTACAATTTGGCATGCTTAGTATGTGCATCTATGAGCTTTTACTGGCATGCCAATTAATTAGCAGTAGTACTGCTGCGTACGAGCATCAAGTGCTGCAACAAGCATTCTCATTGAGGCAATTGCAGAGTTTTCAGTTCCCGAGAACTGGCCATCTAATGATTTGAAATAGACTTCTTGTCAAAAGAGCTTGGAAGATGGTGGCCGCTTGTGTTTACTAAAGGTAGATGGTAAGGAGTTTGCAGTTTCCAGGAAAAGAAAGTTGGATATGGCAGTGGAGATGCAGGCGAAAGGGTTTCTCAAGTCTTGGCAGAAAGAGGAAAAAAAACAATTAGTGAGAGATAAACGAGTAGAAAAACCATCCATCATTTCCACAAAATATTTGTACCTTGTTCCCTATTAATTATTGCAAAACAAAAGAGTCAGGACCCAATAATTGATGGGGTCCCTTGGGATTAAATGCCTTGTTGAAAAAGTTGGGATAGTCTTATTATGTTTGGAGCATCCCAATCTTAATTGCATTTTGGATTTGAGACAGCCAAATTTCCTTCTACCGCCGTTTTCCTCTCATTCATGGGCTTGGGCCAGAGTAGTTGGGACACCTGCACATTCTCGTGGGCTCATTTAGCAAAATTGAAGGAGAGCACATGCAATGGGGGATTTTTCATATTTATTTAATTTAATAGTTAGGAGTTTAGGGCCCATCAACAGATAAGAGAGACGGCCTAACTGAGTGGCCTTAACGATAACCGGAAAGCTACTTCTCGTTTCTATGTTATAGTATGCCATTATAAAAACAAAATAAACAGTCACATTGCCCCCATGCAGGATCGAACTACAGACCTTCAGTTTACAAGACTGACGCTCTACCACTGAGCTATAGGGGCTTTCGATGCTGAGCCAACTGTTGGGATTTAATTCAGGGAAGTCTGTATGGACCAAAAAGGGGGTTTTATTATAGGGAGAGAGAGAAAGAGTGGGGAGGGTCGGCAGAAAGAAAAGCAAAGAATGGCGTCATCAAGAGGAGGACAGCAAGTGATGAGAATGGGGGACATGGAGAAGATGAGCTTGGAGCAGCTCAAAGCAGTGAAAGAACAAGCCGATGTTGATGTCAATCTGTTACAAGACAGCCTTAACAACATCCGCACCGCCACCGCTCGCCTCGAGATTGCCTCGACCTCTCTCCACGACCTTTCCCTCCGCCCCCAAGGTCCATCCCTCAACCATCATTAATTTTTTTTCTTTTATATAATATAATATAATAAATTTTTTCTCAAAAAATAGGGAAGAAAATGTTGGTTCCTCTCACTGCTTCGCTCTATGTTCCGGGGACCCTCGACGATGCCGACAAAGTTCTCGTTGATATTGGCACCGGATACTTCGTTGAGGTCTCTATTTTTTCTTGATTTGACGAATTTGTCCCTGATTTTACTGCTTTCAATGCTTGAGCTTGCTGCACTATGATCTAATTTTGTCTTTGATTGTTTTATGTTGCAATTGTTTTCCAGAAAACGATGGCTGAAGGAAAAGATTATTGCGAGCGTAAGATCAACTTACTGAAGTCCAATTTCGATCAACTTGTTGAGGTATCCTTGTCATACTAAAAAAGAAAAGAGATTTTGATTGCCATTTAACCCATTTTCTTTTGTGGAGAAGTATAAAACTGTAAGAGTCTTATTGATTGTAATGGTTTAAGTTGATGGGTACTTGTTCCTTAGATTTGATTGCTTTAACAGCTTGTGGAATTTATAATGTTAGATGGAAAACCTGACTTTGGAAAAGGAAGGGTCACTCTCTCTCCTGCTTTAGTCCCATGTCATACATGTGCCTGGATATGTGTTTGTAATTTCTCATTGCGGGATGACACTCATGCTGTTCTCTTGGGGTAAAGCATATATAGTATAATTAATGAACTCAAGCTTAATTGACCTGGCTGGGATGAATTTCCTTTTCATTTTGCTCAGCTATCTATTTGATTTTTTAAGCTGCTGCTCATCTTTTAGTATACAAGATTAGGTTTAAGCTGCTGCTCAGCTTTTAGTATACAAGATTAGGTTTTCTTTGTTCTTACTATTGTAACATGGTTTTTTTGTTCGGATTTTTGTTAATTGCTAATGATTAATTCTCTTTTCCTTTTTTTTTTGGTCATGGAACTGTTTAATCGAACATGTAGGTTGCATCTAAGAAGAAAACTCTAGCAGATGAAGCTGGTGTAATTTTACAAGCAAAATTGAAGCAATTATCTCCTTCAAATTAGGAATTCTGTGATCCTCAGTATCTTATTTTTATTAGTTCTAAAGATTGCTGGGAAAGGACTGCTTAGTACTGCATTGCTGGTGATGTCAACTTTATCTTCTTGCTGGGCTTGTTTTAGGTGGCAGGTAGGGATGATGATTTTTCCACCATTTTAGCTTGACAAGAATTTCCATTCAGAATTTACAGAGATTAATGTTGTTATTTAGAGGTGCATACTTTTCTATTTCTAACAATTTGTATTTATAATTAATTTCTGAATGTTTTGTTCTGTTAAATTGGAGAAGTCATGTTGTTGTAGTCACTGTTTTCTCAGAAAAAAAAAAAAAAGGGATCATAGGGAAGATTGTGGTAGCTAATTCCCCTTCTCTCTATCAATTGCTTGTCTAATAATCCAACCAACTTTAGACAAGGATCATATGATATACAATTTAGAACCGAGACTTTGAAGAGATGGGACTCAATGAGTATATTTAACCCTAAACCCTAAACCCTAAACCCGAACCATTAAAAATTTAGAGGTGCAGAGTGTATGTTGTTTGATTTCCTCGTATCTGATTGATATCTAGGATTAGAGCAATCCAAATCTTCATTGATGGGGTTTCCTTAAGAGATACAAAGGTCAAGGTAGATTCGGATTAATGTAAGAGTCCTTCTCCTTTATAGAGGACGTTGCACGAGATTTCTATAATGGATACAAAGATCTAGGTAGATTTGGATTAATGTAAGCGTCTCTACAGAGAGCGTTACACAATTGAGTGAGATAAAATGTCACGGATCTCACATGTAAAAGATGAAATGGGTATCAATTATATAAAAATAGGTTTTCTTCCATTTATTAGATATGTTTTTTGAGTTAAAATATGGGTCTGTTACACTTTACCTTGCTGCTGGGTATAGAATACCACTGATACCTGGGTTGTAACTAGGGCTTTAGATACTGTAATTACAGAAGGGGGCCTGGCCATGCTATTGTCTCTTTGCTGGAAGCAGAGAATACTAAAAATTGCTGTTTGGATCGACTCTGTTTGCTGGTGATTATTCATGGCACAAGTGATATGGTCCTTAATGATATAGATAAGCTTGTCGATCATCCTGACAGAGTTGAGTCGATGACTTAATGCTCCTGAAAGGATTGGTTTCTGTTGTTTTTGAGTTGGGATCTTTTTCATTCGGTCTTTTAACTTTTATGGGAGAAATGCCCGAGGTTTAAACTGTGAAGAATACACAATATAATCGAATTGAATCCAAGGAATTAGAAAATTGTGATAATCGTGGATTTTCATTTGTACACGGGACCTTCCCCAAGATATGAAGAATTGCAGATATGGGGAAAGGGAAAGGGGATCTCTGGAAAAGAGGATTTGATGCTGCCTCAATTGCTTTGTTTGTTCCTGTTCCAGATATGAAGGATTGATTTTATTTTTAAATCTAAAATATTTAAATAATTAAAAGATAAATTTATATCTAAAAAAAATGAAAATAAAAATTTAATCATTTGATGCTCAAAAACACTTTAAAAAAGAAAAAAGAAAAAAGAGCTTTTCCCAATAACTTAAACAACGTGTTTTAGAGAATGGAATAATCATTTCCCTATTCTTAAGCCCCTTCTAATAACTTGGTTGTTTCATAAAAATAGTTATTCCGAATAATGGTTATTCTTGAAAAATTTTGAATAGCTATTACCAAGGAAAACCTCGATAATAGCTATTCTAATAGTGGAAGAATAGGTCAAAAATTTTGTTGAATGAAATTGTCCTTAAATTAATTAAAAAACTACATCATATATAACTTAGCTTTTCTTCATTTCACATTTTCTTTATCTCTAGCCATCTTCTATCTCTCTCCTTCTCTCTAGAGTCTCTCAACAGAGGGCAATGGCATTCGGCGACGTCGATGCTAGCTACTGGAAGCGCTGATTGGCGTTTTCCCACCATATCTAGTCGTAAGGAGCATCGGATTGAAACTCCATTATGCAGACCACATCTCCAATAGCCAATCGATAAGAAAAAAAAATAAAAAATAAAAATACAACAATAAAAAAAGAAAAAAAATAAAAAAAGACTAAAAATTAAAAGCTAAAAATTAATATTTTATATTTTAAAATTAAATTATAAAAAATATTTAAAAATTTAATTATTAAATAAGTAGTTAAAAATAAAATAATTATATATTATAATAAAAAATATATTTATCATTTATAATTTATTCGTTATTTATTTTTAAAATTATTTCTTCCAATCAAATATTAAAATAATAATTTTTTTATTCCACATTGTTTCATTTCGCAAGAAATGTCGGATAGCAAACGTACTATTTAAATCAAGCTAATATTGCTAAGACCGCAAACGTAATAAGGTGTCTTAACTCCTAAAAGCCAAAGCCAAAGGCGAAGGGAAATTTGTTTCATTCCGGTTGGTTCGAGGTTTTCCCATGCCTCTCTCACGTGTCCAACTAAAAACTTGTAAACGATATCGTTTCTTATGGAAAAGAAAGAGGGTTTTGGGTTTCAATCAATCTTGCTCTCTGCTCCACTTCTCCTTTCCTTCTTCGTCCTCCTTGTCCTTAGGCAAAACTTTTTCCAAATCCCATAACAAAAAAAAAAAAACCCCATGTGGTACCTATGTGTATTTTACCACAGATTGCTGGATTACAGGAAACCGGAAGTTGAGTCTCTGGCTGACCTGTTTGGAGCTTTTGAAGACAAACAGAGCCCAGATTTCGCAACCCGGAACAGGGTTTTAGAATGGCGGCTTCCCAAACACCACCACCCTGACTCCCCTTTCCATTTCGTCAATTTACCTTCCGAAGATGTCGCCAGGAACATCGCAAACCGAAGTAAGTTCTAGTTCCTTTCTTCCCTTTTCTTCCCCTTTCACTAATAAAATGGTGTTTCCATTTTTGAAATTTGAGACATTCTTTTTCGGACATTCTAGGTATACTCGTGAAGGGAATTTATGAACTTTGGGGAGAAGGAAGTAGCTTTGAGGAACTTAAGGAGGCTGTGACTAGCTATCCGGATGAACGAAAGTTGCCATATTTGGAGTCTGAAAGTACGTTTAAGATTACTGTTGATAGCTTTGGGAAGGTTATGAGTCTTCATGAACAGAAAGAACGAATTTGGGGACTCTCATATATACCTTTCAAGGTTTGTTTCTGAATTTGATTTTATTGATCATGAAGTTTGATTGTATTTGGATCAGTAAAGTCATAATTGGGGCGTGTAAGAATAGGAAAAAGATTATTGTTGGAAATAAAAAGAAGGAGAATTGGACAAGCTTGTTTTGCAAAATTAGGCAAATTAGTTTCTGTTGGTTCTTTATTAATTATTATTTCTGCTAATGGCAAATCCTAATCAACATAATTGCAGGGTCGAGTTAATTTAAAGAATCCAGATCACAATTTCTGGCTCATGGAAACTGATGACAATGCAACTAATAATGGGCTTCCACCGGTTGTACAAAGGCGGATATTTTTTGGTAGGGAAGTTGGTGGAGCAGACAGGAAGCTTATACCCACTTACCAATTGAAAAGCCGAACTTATCTGGGCCCAACAGCAATGGATGCAGAAATGGCTTTCTTAATGGCCAATCAAGCACAGGCTGCACCTGGGAAACTTGTATATGACCCTTTTGTTGGCACGGGGAGCATTCTTGTTTCTGCAGCTCACTTTGGAGCAATGACAATGGTTTTGTATTTTCTTGCTATATTCTGAATTATTCTTTACCTGATGGTCTTCTCTTGGAAATCGTATGAGCAACCTATGTGCAGTAACTTTTGTGTAATGACAACAGCTTGAATTTGTTCAGGGTGCAGATATTGACATCAGAGTAGTGCGCGACGGGCGTGGCCCTGACTGTAATGTCTGGAGCAACTTCAAGCAGGTGAATGTGCAACATATCAGCAATTTTTGTTATTTTTTTCATTCATCTATCTGCAATAGATCTTCATGAGATTATATGCTTATTTGCTCCTGCATTTTTTGTAGTATGGATTGCCAATGCCAATTGCTTTGTTGAGGGCAGATAACAATCTTCCTCCTTGGCGTCATGGATTGAAGGAGGTAATTTCTTGTAAAATTGCTTCCTGTTGAATATGTTAGTGTGTTTTTAATTGTTTTGAATTTGGTAGGTCGTCTTTGATTAGCTTTTTTTCTTCTTCTAAATTTGTTTTACTGTTATGATTCCTTATCTCTGTCCTCACGGTATTGATTTGATTGAAATACACACACATACATTGCATGTAGCTGGTATCTTTGCTTAATTTTCTATAGTCATCATAATGAGTCAGTTATGATTTTTAAGTCTTCTTTCTTGCTTTTACATAGGTGTTTGATGCAATAATTTGTGATCCTCCATATGGAGTTCGGGCGGGTGGACGCAAGTCTGGTGGCCGAAAATTGCTTAAGGGGGTTGTGGGCCCTTACACTGTTCCTGATGACAAAAGGGCAGACCACATACCATCAACTGCACCTTATAGCTTACTTGAGTGTGTGCATGATTTGCTCGACCTTGCTGCTAGGATGCTTGTAATGGGTGGCAGACTTGTTTTCTTCTATCCTGTGTTGAGAGAAGATGATTCTGTAGAAGACCATTTCCCAGAGCATCCATGTTTCAAGTTGGTTGCCACTTCTGAACAGATACTCAGCTCACGATACGGTCGAGTTTTACTCTCCATGGTAAAGACATCCTCATACACTGAGGAACTTGCTTTGGCAGCTAGGATAAAACATTTGGAGTTCAAGGAGAATCATACCAAGTGGTTAGAAAATGGTAATCTTCACTCTTCCGTTTTCAGTCCAGCAGATGTTGAATCGGGTGATTTGAAAGTCAGTAAAGAATCAAAGCCAAAATACAGAGGGAAATATGTGTAGTCTTGCTTCTTTTTTGGGCTCATTAGGTTAGGCAGCAAATTTATGAACTTTTTGACTTAAATATTATGGTTACTCATCTGTCATTCATGTTTTATTCTGAATGAGGGATGAATTTTTCATTGTTCTGTTATCAATGTTATCACCATGCTTCACGATGGAGGTTGCTGGTATTAGACAGGTCGTTTGTGTGCCATGTAAAAGAGTAAGCAAGAAGTGGGTATTCTGTTGTATTGTAATATTTGCTAAGAGGGAGAGGCAATTTTGAATTTGAGAGAGGCGCAGCTCAAACCATTGTTTCATTCCAAAAGTTTCATGGCAAAAAACTAATTTATTTAACCCCAAACCAACATCACTTGCTTGCAAAATTTCTATATCTAAGTTAACATCAAATGTTAAAGAGTAAAGAAGGTATCAATTTACATGAGATAATTCACTATGCACTCACTGTATTAAGTAGCCACTTGTGAAAGAGCTGCCTGGAAATGTTCAGGAGACTGATTTTGCCAGCTGCGCTGTGAACATTGGATTATCGTTTTTGTACGGACCCAACTCACAAAGTCTTTCAAAGTACGATCTTCTCAATCCCTTCTGCCTAGCAATATCTGAGCGGACACAGGTTGAACGATTTCCGGGTGCACCAGTAACTATAACGGTTGTACACTCGTCAGCCAAGTTAGCCAAAGCCACCATTGTCTCTGGCTCAGTAGCTGACGAAGCATCCACCAAAAAGATATAGCTAAAATGTCCAGCAGTTATGCCTGCATCATACAGGCGATAGCTACTAATGAAAGTTGACAATATCACTCGGAAGTTCCTTAGCTCCGTAAGTGAAGGACAAGTAAAACAATCAGTTTCTTCTTCATAAAGACAAGAGGGGAGGATGTCAATAGGTACCCCCTCCCTCTCCCGGAATGCAGCATTGGCTCTGAACATATCTGACACTGGAATTTCCAAATTCAAGCTTCTCATTATCATGTCACATGTGCTATTAATAGGTGCACAGACAAGAATTTTAGACCCTTGATGGCGTTGATAAATTTGGAGCACTGCTTCTTTAATAACCAGTCCAGTTCTTGAAAGTTGCTTTGAAAAGGATTTAGAACCATCATTGCAAGTTGCGCAGAGAGGGCCCTTTACTAGAAAAGGTGGAGGGCCTCGAAAATTCAAAATACGACGAACTGCTGACTTTTCATTCTGACCAAGTTTGTGGTTATAAAGATGAAAAGATGTTGAGGTAGGCATGAGATTTTGGGAGACAGAATTAGGGAAGAGGAACTTTTGGAATAAGGGAGCAGGTGTAGATGCAGCTGCAATTGCTTGGTGAGCCCTTTTTAAGCAGACTCTGTTGAACGAGAACCTAATGTTATATCTGCAGGTTGGATCATGCTGAGAATGAAATTTCACTTCAAATTCAACTAGTATAGTTGTGCTCTTCACCACCCGATATATAACACCCTGCAAGCACTTAAGAACATTAATACAGAAGAAAGACAAGGGTTGGTCTTTCTCAGTTCTATGTGGAGCTTCGCATATGTGACGGAATCAACCAAGCATAATCATTGGTTAAATGAAGCAGAAAAGATTGACTTCACCAGCACATCATCAATATAAAAGATGAACGTAAAATTATATTGTCATTAGGATTTCTCAGAAAGGTGCAAAAGAAATTGGGTTGCATAGCATGATGCTCTTGTTCATGAAGACATCCACCTGAATATTATCAATATCTAGACTATGCAACAAAGGCAAGATGCCAAGGTTCCCCCAATTATGACTTGATAGACAAGTTAGCTAAGGTGCAAAATTTAGTAGTAAACACACTGTCGGCTTGAGTCCATATGCATCATGCCATTGTATGTGAGATGCTTATCCCAATGCATTCTGCTAAACATTGATTAATCCAGACATTAAAAGAACAATAGGTAATTTGGAAGCTTAACGATTAGTACTTGGTTTTTGAACTGGAATCAAATAGTTCTTAATCTATCAAAGTCAGATATATTATGGTACAGAATAATGCAAGAATAGGAGGCAAAACCTGAAATGGCTCAATTTTTTTGCCGGAAGGTTGTGCAAAGACAAAGTCCCTTGACAGAAGAAATGGCCGCTTCTTAGAAAGAGAATCAACCTTAAATACTACAAAAGTTTTATTATCCATCTCATTACTTGCATTTGAATACTTATTCTGGCCTGACTTCTGATAGATTGACGCTGGATGCAACTCCAGAGACACATTCATCAACTCAAAATTGCTCCATTTCTGTTTCAGACAAAAGCATTCATTTCATTAGTTTCTTGAAAATCTTGAATTGTGATGCAAAAACACTGTTCCATGAGACTGAACAGAAAATGTTTCCATCACTTCATACAGAGAAGCATGAAACTATGTCATACATAAGAAAGTTCTGAAGTGCAAAAGTTAAAGATTGAGGTGCAATAGCATTTTGCACTTATTATTCATGTATTATTCAAATTAGTCTCTTTGGGATCTATTGGTAGTGTACAGCCCAATGTACATCCTATATCCGATAAAAGTGGTCCAGTAGGGTCCTGTGGAGGAGAAAATTAAGCAACAAAACTAGGAAACCAACCTTATAAGGTGATATCCTTGCATTATATACAAGAGAAACAAATTCAACTATTTTTGTTTTAACATAGTTCTTTTGGCAAAAACAATTCTCATTAAACAAAGCAATTCTAATAATTTGATTTACTTTCTATCAGCTCTAGCCAAGGACTGTAACCTAAAGCAAGTTTTATCTGTGAGCAATGTTCAGAGTTTTACAGATGACAGTCATTGCCAAAACCATTCTTCTTTTTTCTAAATTTTGTTTTTTTTTTTTGCGTGGTCATTACCCTTTTGGAAGAATTGTTTTACATTAAGTAAAGCGCCTAACAAGTAATTTTCAGAATATTTAGCCCAATCAATCAATATGCCTATGAGCCCTCATACTAAACTCTAATGCATTCAACTTGGATAGTTTGTGGAGATAGTTTTACTGCTTTGTATTTTTTTTTTCATTCACACTTCACAACTCTGGCGTCTCATGGTAATACTACTTTTCAGTCCTCACTAGTTGCTCTGATACAAAAAGATTGGAGTTTAAGGTTGGCAATTCTAAATTAGTCAAAAGACTGGTTACAACTCAAGCTACAAGAAGCCCATTGCAAGCTTTCAATCATTACTTGTTATGTTGAGTACTTGTTTATCATAGATCATAGCTTAATTAAGGACAATAGTCTTATAAGTAGATTCAGCCCAGCTAAATCCCACACCAAAACATTCAACATGAATAAATCAGTGACATAAATTACACAAAACAAATTTTGATGAAGTCTCTAAGGTTAAAAGAAAGAGACAAATAGAAAAGTTAGAATTGGATTATTGAACTTTTCATGAAAGGCAATTGTTTTCTTTACCTCTATGTAGTAGTCCTCAGCATAGAGAAGAGCTGCAAAATAATCCTGGTAAGTTGAAGGAGACAAGGCTTTAACCAGAACTTCAGGCACAATATCTCTCTTGATTAAGTCCTCAATGTCCTTGGGAATCTTGTAAATAGGTAATGTATCCTTTGGATCAGCCCAAGTATACTTTCCTTTCCCTTGCTGGTCGATAAAATAAGAAGGTACAGGGGATAGAGTTGGCTTAAGGGATGGAAGGGGGTTAGAAGAAGATGAAGATGGCATGGAGGAGGATGAACTTGGTTTAGAAGATGATGAAGAGGGTTTGGGAGACCACATAGACGGTTTAGAAGGCGTTGGAGGTTTAGGAGATGATGGAGATGGTTTTGAAGATGCGGGGGGTTTAGGAGAAGATGTTGGGGGTTTAAGGGATGATGGCGATGGACTACAAGGAGCGAGAATCAGCTTAGTTGAAGACTGAGGTGGTTTCGTGGGAGTTGGAGATGAATGAATGTTGTATGTACCAGAACTCCTAGGATTCTGAGGCACTTGATAAATTCTGTCCACAGACTTAAGATACAATGATCCAATTGAACTAGGATTATTTGTCTCTGAACCTAGAACTACCCTGTATTCAACAGGTACATCACTTGGCCTGGACTGCCATGTTGACTCTTTTCTGGTTGGGTTCAAGAGCGATGAACTGAGAGATGAATTTAAGTAATGCTGTGGGTAATTGCGAGTTCTGGTTACTGAAGATGATTCGTCTATGGAGGAACTAGGAGTGGAGACCCAGCTAGAAAATGTGTTATAAATCCTAGTTGTACTATAAATATTGCTGAAGGAGGTTTCATTGTCACTAACATCACTGCACTCATCCTCACAACTACCATCAACGTGCTCGTCTTCACAACACAGAGCGCATTTCAAGAATTCAAGAAGAAAGGACATTTTCTCCTGCCATCAAAAAGGCATACATTCTGTTCAGAATATTTTAGCATTAATATAAGCTTTCTAAAGAATCATGCTTCGTGAGGTTCCATCCAGGTGACGAAAAAAGGTCGAATCAAGATTTCAGCACGAAAATAATCCTTGTTTTCTTTCTATATATCAGATACTAAAGGACAACAAAATATACGTCGAGATTGAGAAAACTGGAACAAGAAAATGATATCCAGAATTCCAGATTATAGCTTCGCTTTACTTTTCTGGTCTTTTATGAGAAATCTAACAGAGGAATTATAAAGAAATGCAAAAAGCAATATATTACACGGAAAATGTAAATGATAACAAAGGAATAAACTTGTATGGTGGGCATAACGATCAATTCATATTCGATCGCAAAAAGGAAATGGATGACCAAAAGAGAGAAGACTTACCTTACCAGATCAACTTCAGATTCTGAAGCAAACAAATGGCTTAGAATTAAGAACAGATTCTCTGTTCTAGCACAGTTTCACCATAAAATTTATTTTAAAAATAGAAAGGTTTGGAAGGTTTCCACAAGGGTGGGGTCCCTTTTCTTGACATGGCAAGATCGGACAGGAGCAACCTACGAGTACACAGTCAAAAGGAGCTCACTACCCAGTACCTGCTGGGCAAAGGCTGGAGCTGACTTTTATTCCTTGCTTGTTCACTTTGGTCTTCCATACGAGGCACTACATATGTTGCAGATGTTTCCTACTAAAATCTACTTGTACAGGTACAAAGTTGTGGAATTAAACTAAAAGATGTTGCAATACTCCAAATCTTTGTTTGTGGTCTGTCAGCCAAATTGCTCACATCTTGGATTTCAGAGCATCAACCAAGTTGGGTCGATCAGGAAGACGTAGAATTTCCCAGTGAGGATCATCAACCTCAGTAAAATAGCGATTTACTGTTTCTTCGCTAACTGACTGCAAATTTGAAGGCGCCCACTGTCATATATATTCAAAAAGAAACAAAAATCAAATGAATGGAGTAAGCATTGTGCTTAGAATCTTTTTCTTTTTTGAATAGCAGCATTTTATTACTGAAAGGTGATGAACATCATTGTGCTTAGAATCTAACCCAACCCATTAAGTCTTACTTATGAAATACGACACTGTTTGTCCTGTAATATCTTGCAAACTTTGCTTCAGAAAAATCTAACAAATTTGTACTAATCAATTTGCTATTCTGTAGGAAGATGCTTGAGGTGAAACTTTGACAATCATGATTTTTTATTTCAAAAACAAAAAAAAATCTTAGAATAATGATT
>NC_030851.1:8091608-8307502 GCF_000208745.1 Theobroma cacao | reverse complement strand
AGCTAGTGCTTGCTTGGCTTTTTACTGTAATGTGAAACCCTAGCTAAGCATTTTTGGTTAGGGCGGGGTGTTCGTTTTTTTTTAGGTGGTGGTTGGTTTCGACGAGATCCGGAGGGAGGGAGGGGGGGATAAGGCTGCGTTTTTGTTAGGGGGTGGGGGTGGGGGTGGGGGAGTGAAATGGGGAATTGTTGTAGATCTCCAGCGGCTGTCGCGAGGGAGGACGTAAAATCTAACTTCTCCGCACACGATCACGCCCGTAAAGATTCCGTTTCCAAGCAGAAGCCGCCGATCACGGTGCTGAACGGGGTTCCGAAGGAGAACATCGAGGAGAAGTACCTGGTGGATCGCGAGCTGGGACGAGGTGAGTTCGGGGTTACTTACCTTTGCATCGACCGCGGCACGCGCGAGTTGCTCGCGTGCAAGTCTATCTCGAAGAGGAAGCTGAGGACGGCCGTGGATATCGAGGATGTGAGACGGGAAGTTGCGATAATGAAGCATTTGCCGAAGAATTCGAGTATCGTGAGCTTGAAAGAAGCTTGCGAGGATGACAATGCGGTTCATTTGGTGATGGAGCTTTGTGAAGGTGGTGAACTCTTCGATAGGATCGTGGCCAGAGGACATTACACGGAGAGAGCCGCCGCGGCGGTGACGAGGACGATTGTGGAAGTGGTTCAGCTTTGTCATAAGCATGGAGTGATTCATAGAGATTTGAAGCCTGAGAATTTTTTGTTCGCTAATAAGAAAGAGAATTCGCCGTTAAAAGCTATCGATTTTGGGTTATCAATATTTTTCAAGCCAGGTAAATTGTTCACAGTTTGAATGTATAAATAACTGAGTGCCTTTTCAAGAATGTACCATCTTTAGTTCGAATTATGAGTGATAATGCTTGGTTAGAAGTATTTAATTATGCAGCAAAGATTGTATTTTGCCAAGCTGGGTTCTGATTTTGTCACGAAAACATTTGACCCTGAAGAAAAAGTGCATGAAAGAATGATCTAAGTTTGTGGGATTGGACATGCCGATGTGGTGTACCCTGTGTGCATTTATCTGTTTATTTGTTTGTTTATGGTTTTTGTAGTGACGAAATACGCACTTTGGTTAATTTTATTTGGCTATGCCTATACTTTAAGGTAGCTTTTATGAGCTACTGTAGTAGGTCCAATCCCTTTGAAGCAATGTTACTAGGCACTTATATTGCCTGAAATGAACGAACAGAGGAATGTGGTTGCGCATGTTTCAGCCTTGCTAACAACAATTTTTCATGTACTTTGTCTGTGCTTTTACAACTTGAATCACTATTGGTTCCTTTCCTCTTATTGTGGAAGGTGGAAGCTTACTTTTTTTCTTGCAAGTCTGGTAGGTTTGTTTTTATTATTTGTTTATGTATTTTCTTTTTCATTATCTGTCACAGTTGAACACTTTGGAGTCTTTTGATTTTCTCTTTTCTTCTCCTAAAAAAGAATATTGTATATATCTTTCTCCATGGTTTAAATCTATAATACTGATTACTTACCTCAAATTGAGGATGAAACATTATAAGTTTTAGATATGGTAATTGCTGCTCTTTATCTGATTTTTAATCTTCAATTTTTTCTTCATACTGATCCATTCACCAATGGCCATTGAGTTGTCAGTACAATGTTGATGCTCAGTTATGTTTGTGACAAGAATTTTCTCTTAAAGTTATCTTGCATGGTCACACTAGGGAAACTCTGAACTATAGCTTTATTGAATGGATACAAGTTTCCTGCTTCCTTTTCGTGAGCTGTCATGGGTACTGCAGTGGTTAGCCTTATAGTGGATGTGTCTCAAATAAAGTAGATTTTCCTTGCCCCCGATGAATGGTCCAATTTTTGTAATTGTTTAGTATGCTATAAAGGTTCTGTCTGCTTCAGGTTTTTTGAAGATTTTCATGTTCTATAACTCAAGATGGGGCTGAGTTTGCTTGTATCAATTCTTTTAATACTTGCATTTCCAGGAAACTGGTATAGCAGGAGCCATAAGTCCAAGGTTTCATGTGCTAAAAAGTTTCTGCCTAATTATCTCTGTCTGATCAATAATTTCCCAGTTTTGTTCACAAAAACTGTGTGGTTGGGTTGGATGTGTTATGGGGACACTGGTGGGGATATGAAATAGTAAGGATGGAACATATTATGATAAGTAGGATAAGGTCTGCGTACTTAGAGTTTGACCACGTTTCCTTCTATTATGTAGATTGTGTGTTTTTTTTTAATATTATGTTTTAATGCCTATAATTTGTAAATTTCAGGTGAACGATTCTCTGAGATTGTTGGAAGTCCATATTATATGGCTCCTGAGGTGCTGAAACGAAATTATGGACCAGAAATAGACATATGGAGTGCAGGAGTCATACTCTATATTTTGTTGTGTGGGGTTCCTCCTTTTTGGGCTGGTAAGTATATTTCTGTGGAATTTCTTTGTCTGTATGCAGGTGTGTGCATATCTGTTGGATGTGCTGTTGTGCATTAATGCATCAAAAATAAGTTGAATTGTTATTCCTACCTGAAGTGTGCTTTTGATGCAGAGTCTGAACAAGGTGTTGCACAGGCAATTCTTCGAGGGTTAATAGATTTCAAACGGGACCCATGGCCAAATATTTCAGAGAGTGCTAAGAGTCTAGTCAGGCAAATGTTGGAACCGGACCCAAAGCTTCGTCTCACTGCAAAGCAAGTGCTTGGTAGTAACATTTCCTCTGTGCTATGCCTAGGTGAACTTGTGTATGTTTCATGGGAGGGAGCTGGATGGGGACTGGGGGTGCGTAGGCGTGTAGTCATAGCCTTTGATGATTCTATTTGATCTTCTGATAGGCTTTTTCTACACCTTCAAATATAAGATATAAAACCTTCTTAATATCAGCTTTCCCAGTTTACTTCAAAATTGTACAAAGACCTATGTTACTAATTTGCTCCATTAAATGTTAATAACTAGTGATAGTTTGCCTAATCTGTGTGTTGCCTCTTCTCACAGAGCATCCTTGGCTCCAAAATGCTACAAAAGCTCCCAATGTTCCTCTTGGCGATGTTGTTAAGTCAAGGCTTAAACAATTTTCAATGATGAACAGATTCAAAAGAAAAGCCCTGCGGGTTGGTTCACTAATGCTAAGAATTCTGCTAGATCTTTTGTCATTTCTTTCCTTGCTGGGGTTATCTTAAAGGTTAATTTGAATTAGGTTATTGCTGAGTTCTTATCCATTGAAGAAGTTGAAGACATCAAAGAAATGTTCAAGAAAATGGACACTGACAATGATGGCATCGTTTCAATTGAAGAGCTGAAAGCTGGATTTAGAAATTTTGGTTCGCACCTTGCAGAGTCTGAAGTGCAGATGCTTATTGAAGCTGTGAGTGTGTTTTGGTTTATACTCTGCCATGAATTAACAAGTATTATGATACTTTATTTTCCTGGTTTGTGCTAATTCTCATCAAAATAGCAGTCAAAAATCTTTTTCTTTTTCTCAGTACATATACTTTTTGTAAGTGTAGTCCTACAATATGATCATAAGAACTACTAGTTGACCAAGACTTGTTATAATTGGAGCTTATTTCAATTGGGTTGGAGTCTACCTATGTCAGATCTTTAACTAATTTACGCTGAATCATTTGGTATCAGAATATATTTATATATATATATATATATATATATATAAATATATCAAAAAAAGCTGTTTTTAAATCTCAAATTTAAAAAATGCTGTTTTTAAATCAAACAGAATTTATGAAGAATCCTATGGTGATGAACAAGATTCAAAAGCTGGTCACTTAGCATTGTCCAGATCAGATAAACGTGACGGAAAATTTTCCCATTTTTGTTTTTCCAGTTCAGTAAATTTGTTCTTTGGCTGTGTGAATTTGAATGGTGCAATTGTATAAAAACTATTAGTTTCAGTTGAAAATTTTCAAAAAGAACCTAATTGTTGCAGTTTCGTACGCATACATAGTTCCACACATCATTCACTTTACACATCAGCAAAGTAAATATTTATACACCCCTAATTAAGTTGGCCACCAATTTTGAAAATGCTGGACGTAGGATTTTTTTTTTTTTATTTAAAGTCAATGCTGCAAGTAATTAATATAAAATTTTGATTTAGGATAAGCGTTGGTAATTAATTAAAAAACTCTATGTTGGATGCAGTTTGTATCTGTTACATGGTTAACTGTCTCTATATAAAAGGATGTTGGGCTTCTCTCTGGAGATAGACGACATACAATATAATTTGCCTAGAAATCTAAAGATTATAACAATACCGTTAATGTTGTTTGTTTGTTTCTTTTTTATGATCAAACACCATCCACGTTTGTTTTGTTTGTTTGTTTTAACCGTAATATTATTAATGTTATTAATAGTGAATGAATTCCTGTTTATAACATGACTTAATAATTAATTAGGTAATTGTCTTTTCTTAATAATTAAAGCTTGTTTATAGTTTTTTATTATCAAACACTATTCACATTTGTTTTGTTTGTTTGTTTTAACCCTAATATTATTAATGTTGGTATGAATGATTAAATGCATTGTACAGTGATGATAAAGGAGCTCACATGCGTTTTATAAATTATTAATAGTGAATAAATTCCTGTTTATAACATGACTTAATAATTAATTAGTTAAATGTCTTTTCTTAATAATTAAAGCTTGTTTATAGTTTTTTATTATCAAACACTATTCACGTTTGTTTTGTTTGTTTGTTTTAACCGTAATATTATTAATGTTATTAATAGTGAATGAATTCCTGTTTATAACATGACTTAATAATTAATTAGGTAATTGTCTTTTCTTAATAATTAAAGCTTGTTTATAGTTTTTTATTATCAAACACTATTCACGTTTGTTTCGTTTGTTTGTTTTAACCGTAATATTATTAATGTTGGTATGACTGATTAAATGCATTGTACTGTGATGATAAAGGAGCTCACATGCTTTTTATAAATTATGAATAGTGCATGAATTCCTGTTTATAACATGACTTAATAATTAATTAGTTAAATGTCTTTTCTTAATAATTAAAGCTTGTTTATAGTTTTTTATTATCAAACACTATTCACATTTGTTTTGTTTGTTTGTTTTAACCGTAATATTATTAATGTTGGTATGCTGCAAGTAATTAATATAAAATTTTGATTTAGGATTAGCGTTGGTAATTAATTAAGAAACTCTATGTTGGATGCATTCCATCAACTTTTTATCTGTTACACGGTTAACTATCTCTATATAAAAGGATGTTGGGCTTCTCTCTGGAGAGGGAGGACATACAATATAATTTGCCTAGAAATCTAAAGAGATTAACAAATCTCCAGCCAGAAGGTCAAAATGGCATGTGCTTCCCTACTTCCACCTGCTGCAAGAAGGTATATATATTTCATTAGCTCATATATATTACTGATCAATCAATTTGTGTTCCCACATTTATTGTTATTTTTTACATATCTATATTAAGTTTTAGTTAAAAAGGAGGTATCTTTGTTATTGTATCAACCGTCATATTCAGTTTATCTATTTCTTTTTTTTATTAATAATATTATTCAGTAAACTTATAGTAATCATTAACTTGTTCAAATAGTTCATAAATTTCTAATTATTTATCAAAAACACTAATGTCATCAATAAAGAATATATTAGACATTAATAACAAAAAATAATAAATCGGATCTGAACCCTTATTTTTCTTTCCAAGGCTAAAATATATTTTATATTATTTTTTTAATCAAATCTGATATTTTATTATCACAAAATTAATACGATACTTTGGCAAAAGCCAAGGGTGTGGCCTAAGAGACCAAACAGACAGTAACCCAACGAGGTTCTGTCCGTACAAATGCGCCTAATGGAAAACAGCGTCTTACACCGGAAAATATTTACACAGAATAGCACAATATCATCAGGAAGTATAAAGCAACGTCACCACCACAAGTATGCAACACAGCATCAACCCGTGAGTCACAGGAACAGAACAAACATGCGACACAGAAACAACCGAAGAGTCACCAGAAGCATAGCATGCTTGACACCAAATCATGCACAGCTTTTCAAGTGAGAAATAAAATAAATCCATAGGAAAGCCTGGGAGGTCATGCAGTAGTCAGATTCAACACCACACATAGAACATCTCACTCTCAATCCAATGTTTTTGAGTTGAACTTACAGGTTTTAACTATTAATTCAATATTTAAGTATTTCCTTAACACATAAAATTGTAACTTATTTCTATTAATAGTGTTAGTTTTTTTAAAAATTTTAATTAATAATGCTAGTTTTATTGATAATTACATGGTTTTTTTTTTTATTAAGAATTGTTCTTAGGCTAGAAGGCAAGGTGGCATTGATCACAGGAGGTGCTAGCGGCATTGGTGAGTGCATTGCAAGACTCTTTTGCGAGCACGGAGCTAAAGTTATCATTGCTGACATTCAAGATGAATTAGGCCAATCCGTATGCAAAGATATTGGTCTTGCAGTTGCATCCTTCGTGCATTGCGACATAGTCAAAGAATCTGATGTCGAAATTGCAGTTAACACCGTAATTTCCTTACATGGAAAGCTTGATATAATGGTAAACAATGCTGCCGTCATTGACGACGCCAAACCAAGCATCGTAGAGAATAATGTGGCTGATTTTGAGCGTGTCATTAGCGTTAACTTGACAGGCGTTTTCTTGGGAACTAAGCATGCGGCTCGAGTAATGATTCCTGCAAGAAAAGGCAGCATAATTTCACTGGGTAGCGTTTCATCTAGTGTCGGTGGGGTTGCTTCTCATGCATACACAAGTTCAAAGCATGCCATTTTAGGACTCACCAAGAACGTGGCAGCAGAGCTCGGGAGGTTTGGAATTCGAGTGAACTGCTTATCTTCCTACTTCATTGCAACACGGACGGCTATGAATTTCTTCAAGCTGGATGGAGATGAACGCCCTCGTGTTTATTCTAACCTGAAAGGGGTCGTTCTTCAACAAGTAGATGTGGCTGAGGCTGCACTGTACCTGGGTTCTGACGAGTCCAAGTATGTGAGTGGGCACAATCTTGCAGTGGACGGAGGTTTTACCACTATCAATCCAGCTTTTGGCTTGTTTGCGTCATCTCAGTAGATTTTCTCGTCATCTTTGATGCTTCATTGCCAGCTAGCTCCCAGGGTCGAAGTTTTTCTTGTTTAACTTAGGCACTCTACTTCCTTGCCCCAGATGTTGCTTTGAAAAAGTAGAGTTTATCTTTTCCTGATAAACAGCAGTGTTACTTTAGTAGATATAGTATTGTTACCATCAATAAGTAGAAAATATTGTTTATAATGGCGTCGTCCCTGGATACTGTTACCATCAAAGGACTGAGAAATAAAAATTTCAAGAGTTTTTTTTGTTTAATTTTTGCCTTTTTTTCTATTGATTATATACTTTTTGCTGTTTTTTTATACCAAACAACAATTTTATTGAAGCAAGGTATGTTTGCCCTGAAAATTCACAGAAATTGATATTTTATGCGACTACAATGTATCAAAATTGTTTTCTCATATTGTACGTGTAAATCCTCTCAAACTCATAGAAGGAGGCAGATTAATGGAAAATGATAAGAAAAAAAAAACTTTTCTTAAATGGGCCTCAGGCATAAGGTGTTTTTGAAAATTGTCCTCCGTATAATTTTATCTGTTTTTAGCCAAGAGAAAAAAAAATTAGACAAAATTGTCCTTAATGAAACTGACCCATTCGCTAGGCTCCGCGCCTAAACCAAAAACCTATTAACGGGTCAAGTATGTCCTTTATATGGACCACAACTCTTCGGTTTTCATCGAGAGACCTTACATATCCGCAGAAGCAAGTCTGTCAAAAGCATTCCTTGACAGTTCAACTTCTGAGCATTTTGGCAGTGGTAGGAGCCTTTTGGAGTGGTTATTATTCTGATAAAGGTAGTTCACATATTGAGCAGTGTGAAGAAGTTGACATAACTCTGAGAAAGGTATAAAATTTTTTTATGAATTTTTTATTTCATTTTGAACCATGTGGAGGTTTTTGACAGGACGGTTATTGTTCATGTTTAGGGTTAAGGTTTTTGAGCATAAACCTATACATATTACTTGTTCATATTGATATTGTTGTTGTTTGAAATTTTTGAATATAAACATGAAGGTGGTATTGTTGGTGTTGTTGGGGTAGAAAGGTGACCCTTTGTTATGACCCTTTGTTAGATATTGCATGAGTGGGGGCGTGCTTATGTGGTTGGCACCTTTTGTGTCAGTGGATTTTGGCATGGGGTCACGTAGGGTTTGCGTGATTGCAAAAAGGTTTAACTTTGCGTGACTGGTTTTTAAGTCATTGCGTGACTGGTTTCTAGGCCATTGCGTGACTGGTTTCAATGTTATTGCGCGAATATTGTTCAGGCATAGCATCAGTTTGTGTGTGCGTGATTCGATTAGTTGTTCTTAGAATTGCGTGACTTGTTTATAAATCATTGTGTGATTTATTGTTAGTAATTGTGTGACTAATTGATTAGGCATTGCGTGACTATTGTTGTAGGAAATTGCACGAGTGTCATAACTGCATGAAATTTATCTGCATGGGTTCATTCTGTATTATTTTGGGTCAACTGTAATGTTTTAATGTGTATATGTTGATTTACTTAATAATCCATGCTCCACACTTGGATTAATTATTCTGTTTCAGGGTTGTCTAAAAACAGTTAAAAATATTGTTAGGGTTATTTTTTGAGTGAGCTTATGAGGAGGGCTATTTCTAAGAAATTCCTGTAGTTTTTTTGTTAATCTACAATGATGGTATTGACATGATTAAAATGGGAATGTTATCTGTTTTATGTTGCAGATGGCCAGCACAGGAACAGAGTAGGAAAACGCGGAGTACTTGCTCTTGTGCCGAGGCACCGGTGGGGGTTCAATGTAGGCATTAACATCCACTGTAAGTGGTCGCATCTGCACGTGATACGTCAGATGCTGTGTCAAGTGAATGAGCTGGAAAGCTTTAAGAGAACATGCTTCGGGCACATGATGGACGTCGAAGCAAACAAGAGTTCATTTTGTGCCAGTCTCGTGTACAATCTAATGCTGCACAGAATCAACGAACCTGACGCCACAGAGGCAGAGTTATGGTTCGCAATAGGGAAAATGAAGGCCTGTTTTTCAAAGAGGGAGTTCTGTCTGGTGACAAGACTAAAGTTTGGTCCTCTATCGGCCTTCATTGTCAATCCCTACGAGGCCCTCTTTGGAGGAATTTACCTACGATATTGGAGACTTGGGAAGGAGGTGAAGATCCAATAAGTTTTAGACACGTTCAAGGGAGGGCAGTTTCAGCAAAAGGGAGACGCGAGCAAGATGGCCCTCGTCTTGATCGAGACTAACGTTTTATTCGGTCAAGACTACAGACGATCTATCGTTCCATGGTTGTTGTCTCTAGTTGAGAACATCGACGAGTGGAATGCATTCCCATGGGGCACATACGTTTGGAGTCTGACCGTGGATTACTTGCTGAGGGGTTTCGAACCTCCTACTGTAAGCAAAGTAGATAAGAAGCGCTACCACCTATACGGATTGATATGGGCTTTTCAAGTAGTCTGCCATAGCCTAATGTTTATCATTGTCATTATTGTTTTCGCATAAGAATTTATGAGGTGACTAAAAATGTTACACAATTGATGTGCAGTTTTGGGCGTTGGAAGCAATACCTGTAATTAGAAGTTTGTTCGGAAGGCAGCGGTAGTCCAGATAGGTTTGGCCAAGAATGCTTAAATGACATTGTGACAAGAGGCCTACAAGGTTCCACGTCAATATTACAAGTTTTGAGAGAGAGGGCAAGGTGAGTAAAGAAACCATATTTTTTTTATTTGATTAAATTTTATTTTTATTGTCATAAGGTAGCGAGGGTTATACCTACTGGCAATGTATGTTTTGGTGTAGTTGTGGGCAATGAAGACGTTAGAGCCAACGGCAAAAGAGATGTTGATCGCAAACTGGGTAGACATTGAGGTCAATATCTCCGAAGGGCAGCAATACATTTTATTATGGAAGTTGGAGGGTTGCCCAGAATTAGGTCCCCAACAAAGGAGGAAAATAATGGACCGCAAATGAGAAAAGTCTAGTACGAGGAGCCGTTAAGCGGAGACGCATCACGAATGAAGAGGTCCATTCCGATTTCGGTGCTGCTGAGGCACCTCATTTTCTTCCTGTAACTATTCATGGTGCTTCTCTTGCTGCTGCTCCTCCTGCTTCTGCTGCTACCCCTCCTCTTGCTTCAGGTGCTGTCCCCCATGTTGAGTCGCATAACCGGGCGTTACGCTCGTAAATGACTACGAACATTAAGCGAAAGCTGCAAAAGATACAGACACAGTGGAAGAAAGACCTTTAGTCATTACAGACGAATATGCAAATGCAGATGTAGTCAATACAGTTGGAGATCCAGTGGGCGATGCAGATGCAGTCAATGTAGTTGGAGATCTAGCGGGCGATGCAAATGTAGACGTAGTCACTGCATGAGCATATCTAGCACTCACTGCAAGGGCTGGAGGATCGGATTGTCTGTCGACTGATCGACCATTTTGAGGTATGAGGTTTTATGTTATTCATCGCGTGAGTTATAACATGTACAATGTATACACTGTTCTAATGTGTTTGTTTTTTTTAATCGTTTAGGGACGAAGGTCACCTCCTGGTAACCCGATTGAACATCATCCTGCGGGTATTCCATCTCCGGTAGAGGCAGCCCAGCATTTTAAGCCCATACCTTCTCCCTAGGCTCCACCTTCTCCGTATGAGGTCGAAGAGGTACCTCATCTTGCGAGTAGTGGAACTACAACTTCCCCACGTCCTGCTCCTGTCCCAACTCTAGCAGAGGCCCCCCCTTATGGTGAGATCGAACCTTCTGCTGAGGCTCCACCTCGACCTGAGCTCGAAGATGCACATGTGATCTTGGCTAGCAAATGCCTTCGAAGCCAGTACGTTAACCCGCTATTAGTCCAGCGCAAAGCGAATGACAATTTGAAAGACAGATATGAGTCATTCCTGAAAAATGACCAAGCCAGGTAAAATGAAAACAGTAGACTATATTAGGGTTAACGATTCTAGGATATTTATTAAACAGTCTGCAATACTATAATTTTAATATAACTCTATTTTAAATTTGCAGGGTTAACATTCTGGGCATCGAAGGGTAAGAGGGCCCTGATTTTTTTCGACGATTAGAGATGCCGACAGAGTTGATGGACACCCAACAAATTGATGCATGCATTAGTGTGTTGTGTAAGTGGGTGTGCGAGCACCATCCACAACACTACAAGCAAAGAATATTGATCGTTGACACCACATTCTATGTAAGTATATTATATTTAACTGAGTTATAATTATTCAAATGTATGAGATTTAGGGTTACTTAATTGCATCTAACTATTATGCATAGCGTAATTGACAACTTATTTTGCTCCAACTAAGTGAAAAAATGCAGCCTTCCCCCACCGAGAAGACATTCAAGCCGAGTGAGGTGGTTATGCCAGACGATCTGCTTGAGTATGCAAGGGGTGGGAGACCTTCGTGGGGTTTGCCATATCATGAGGTTGACGCAATTCTCGTACCGTGCTTTTTCAACGGCCACTAGGTGGTAGTGCACGTTAACTTTCTGAAATGGACTATGATGTTAGTGGACTCATCGTACGGTCAAAAAGAAGCACTGAATTTTGGCTTGCGTGATAAGCAGATGAGTCCACTAACATCATTGTTTCCCATTATATGCCACCGGGCAGGGTACTTTGTCAGCTCAGGTCGTCAAAAATGAGGTTTGACGCGGATGAAATACAGGTTAAATGAGAAGACCCCGATACAGCAAAATTCACACAGTTATGGGGATTGGGTTATAGCCTCGTTGCAGTGGTTGATCGGCTCGGAGGATCAGACACTGAAGGCAAACGCCATAGAGGGCATTCGAACAAAGTTTGCCCTTGAGATTTTTGCCAATAGCTCAAGTTGTTAAATTTTTGAATTTGTTTATTCTTTTTCATTTTGTAATTAACATTAACATTATTCTATATCATTTTCATATTATTCTTTGTTGTATCATTTACATATTATTCTTTGTATTCATTCATGTGATACGCATACGGGTCCAATAAGAACAACATTATTTTTTTCTTATTCATATCATAAAGTCTGTTAGTATTTTACACAATTTACATGACAGCGTTCATTCGTTTGCATATGCCAGCCCCCTTTTGCTTATTTACTTTATAGCCTATATGACATGTTGAATTGCATTGCGTGACATAGGGTTGTAAGCAGTTGCTATTGAATTGCGTGAATGGTGTGGATGGAATCGCGTCACCAGTTGATATTGATTCGTGAGAGTATTTGTTATGGAGTCACGCGAGTACTAAATTTTGAATCACGTCAGTTGTTAGTATGGAATCACGTCACTAATCTACTTGGAATCGTGTGAGTAGTAAATATGGATCACGTGAACTGTTAAGATTTAAAATCGCGTGAGTGTTTGATATTTACTTTGGTTAGTAATAAATATGGAGTGTCGTTACTAGTTAATATGAAAGCGCGTGACATGACTTTTTTGTGGAATCGCGTCACTAGTTTATATTGACTTACGTGAGTAATATATGTGGGTTGCGTTACTAGTTATTATGGAATGGCGTGAATATTTATTATAAAATCGCGTGAGTAGAAAAATTGATTTGCATGACTGGCTATTATGGAATTGCGTTACTAGTTGATATCGATTCGCGTGAGTAGTATATATGGAGTGACGTTACGAATTCTTATTGAATTGCGTGACTAGATGATATGGGATTGCGTGACTAGTTGCGCTTGCATCGCGTGACTCACCTATTTTGTGTCATGTTCTTCAAATAAGGGTAAGCCAATTATCATCGACAATATCAAACCATAACTCAACGGGAAAACTACAATATGAAAGAAACGATTGGAAGCTGTCTTATACCCTTTATGTTTTTTGATTACAACGATCAATATTAAGAATAACTATTACTACTATTATACACCATTTTCTAGGCAAAAATATGAAGCAGGATGCCAAAATCAATCACGTAAATATTATTAAATATTTTGTGCTTTATTTAATGGTTTACAAAGAAAAACAAATTATGAAAGAGTACAATGAATTTGATGATCCAACAAATGGGCTAAGTACTCTAATTGGAATTTTATGATCCAACTACGCAATGGCATTTTTGTACATAAAGGGACCTGTAGTCAACTATAAGATAAATATCAAATTTTTCCCAGCACTTTCTCCTCACTTCCGACAGCTTCTTCTTCGTCTTCTTCCCATCCTTCTGTTTCAATAAACATTCAGTTGTTCTGGACCTGCATGAGTATCGATAGCTTATGAATGTATCAATAGTTGCTTTGAAAGTGGATGGAACTTGTATGAAAAAGCAAACTAAACTGTCTGGTTGGGAATGAAAAGTAAGATACACAAGATGTCCATATGGAAGAGAAAACCCTCAAGTCCCATGTTCAGTTGTTTTCGACCTCTATTGTTTGCCAACTAGTTCCAACGACCCGACCATTGGACTTGAAGGTTTTCTCTTCCATATGGATATCTTGTGTATCTTACTTTTCATTTCTCAACCAGACAGTTCAGTTTACTCTTTCATACAAGTTCCATCCACTTTTAGAGAGACATTTTGTGTTTTAGATTTGCTTTTTTGCTAGAATATGTGCAACTAGTCCCTCAAACTCAAAGGCACCTCATCATCTTCAGAGGCTGCCTTTTTCCCCTTCTCGACTCTTGAATCTCTAGAGGTCATTTTTCAATTATCTGATATTGATTAAGATGATTGAATTTGATTCAAATGGTTAATGGTTCCTTTTATTTATAGGCATGAATGCTGACTTTTCGTTTTCTACACCCATATCAATGCAATGAAGGGGGGCTGAATTGGTTATTAAGTACTAGTTCGACCATCCCTTTCATCTTATCTACCTCTTAAAAGCAAAAGCTAGGCCAAACATCATTCGTTTGCATATGCTAACCCCCCTTTGCTTCTTTACTTTATAGCCTATATGACATGTTGAATTGCATTACGTGACATAGGGTTGTAAGAAGTTGCTATTGAATGGCGTGAATGGTATGGATGGAATCGCGTCACCAGTTGATATTGATTCACAGGAGTATTTGTTATGGAGTCACGCGAGTACTAAATTTTGAATCACGTTAGTTGTTAATATGGAATCGCGTCACTAATCCATTTAGAATCGTGTGAGTAGTAAATATGGTTCGCGTGAACTGTTAAGATTTAGAATCGCATGAGTATTTGATATTGACTCCCGTTAGTAGTAAATATGGAATGACGTTACTAGTTAATATGGAAGCGCGTGACATGACTTTTTTGTAGAATCGCGTGACTAGTTGATATTGACTCGCATGAGTAATATATATTGAGTGGTGTTACTAGTTATTATGGAATGGTGTGAGTATTTATTATAAAATCACGTGAGTAGAAAAATAGAGTCGCGTGATTGGATATTATGGAATTACATTACTAGTTGATATGAAGCCGCGTGAGTAGTATATATGGAGTGGTGTTACGAATTCTTATTGAATTGCGTGACTCGATGATATGGGATCGCATGACTAGTTGATCTTGCATTGCGTGACTAGTTGATCTTGCATTGCGTGACTCACCTATTTTATGTCATGTTCTTCGAATAAGGGTAAGCCAATTACCACGAACAATATCAAACCATAACTCAACCCCAAGCACCATCATAACAAAATATCGAGTTAAAGAAAACAAAATACCATAAGTGAATTATGTAATACAAACTACAGTATCCATAATCCAGTTAACCCACAACTCTCAAATATGAATGTTCATCTAGTATGGTTGACTCAGCCAGAACCAATGACAACTGACTTCTTTTTTCTCTGAGGTTAATGTCGGAGAAACTCATTTGAGGACAGTCAATTCTACCTCACTTTTACTGCCCGAACAACTGTATCTATTCTTTGTATTAGAAGATTCTCAACATTCTGTATCCTCAATTCTAATGCCTGTATTCTAGCAATTTGATTACTGAGTTTCTCATCAATCCTCATAAGCATATTATACATCACATCATTGGAAACAAGAACTCTAGACAGTTGTTTGAATGGAGTATCATAGGCAGGATGAACTGGGTTACCTTCGACAAAGTTTAATGGCTCATCAAGACTAAAGTCATATCCCCTTTTCACAAGCCATGGAAACGAGAGATTATAAGGCCTGTGACTGGTCCAATCAGCTAGATACTTATTGCTCCATATCCATTTTTTCTTAACTAGAGCCGATATGATGTTCTCGTATGGAAGGGTCGTCTCTTCCCGTATGGCAACTTGTCTTATTCTCATGATCATATATTTTGCAATATTCATGCCAAACTGCCTTTTAATTTTTTCCATCATCCACAAATCCTTAGCGCTAACATGTCTTAAATGACTGATCCTTCCCTGTAATGTGGATGCCAAAAAATTATGTACCAACCTATCTAGTACAGAATTCAAATGACGAACAGAATATGACTCTGTGGTGTATGGTTCTCTTCTGCCTGTCACTTGGGCCCACATACGAGACGTGTCATATGATGGTGGAGGTCTGTATTGTCCATGTCTATATATCCGTTTTCAAAAGCTTCCTAATATCAAAGGGAGTCACTGTAAACTCTATTCCTCCCAAAAACACGTTCAAAACAAATAGGTCAAAATCTCTAGGATTTTCAAATTCATTTTCACTCCGGTGAATGCTGGAGTAAAATTCCCTAACAAGAGTCGAGCTATAATCAAAATATGAAAAGGTATTTAGACCCTCAAGTTTACCCATGTCGAAAAACGAAGATATGTCACCCTCAAGGTATATGTTTTCCTTTAAGCTTTCCTAATCTACCACTTTCCCTTACAATATCATGGCATTCTCTATTACCCAATACCTACCACCATGTGAGATGTTTCTAAACCGTAAGGGAGAGCATGGATCATTACTTGGTTCAATTGAAAAACCAATTGGTGCGACAGGCAGTTAAAGATCTAGTTTCCATTTCTTCCTTGATTGTAGGCTAGAGTATTCATCATCACCCATACTTTGGTCGCCATTGTCATGGACATTGGGTCTGCTCGAAGATGCGGCCATTGCTTAAGATAGTGTAGGATGGTTCAGCTTTAGTGGTTCAACTTCCTTTTATCGTTAAACTAAGTTTGGAACGGTTGGAAGATGAAAAGGCAGCTATCAATAGATATTGGGAAGACTGGAATATGAAAAAAACAGTTGGAAGTTATCTTATGCCCTTTATGTTTTCTGATTACAATAGTCGACATTAAGGGTGCGTTTGGTATAAGGGATGTAAAGTCACATTCCCTGCAATGTGCCTAATTAAATTATATTACAGTGTTTGTTTTGTAACAGACCACTGCAATGGAAAATTGTAATGTAATCACATTGCAGCCAATGGATGTAATGTGATTGCAGTCCAAAACCAATGCAATCACATTACATTACACTCTGCAATGTCTTTAAGGACATTTTTACCCATCATATTTTAAAAAAATTACTCACAATTCGAAGCAAAGCATCGTTTTTGGGGTTGAGGGTCTGCTGCTTCTTTTCCATTTTGCTAAAGTTGCTCTTCCTTCTTCTAGCTCTACTTTTTCATCATCTTAAATTATGGGTTGAAATCTCCCATTCTTCTTTTTCTTTCTTTTTTTTTTATCTTCTTCTTGTATTCGTTAATCTGACTTTGATGATTCGACAAATGGGCTAAGTACTGTAATTGGAATTTGATGATCCAACTATGCAATGGCATTTTCGTAAATAATGAAAACTGTAGTCAATTACAAGATTAATATCTATTTTTTTTTCAGCACTTTCTCCTCACTTCTAGCAACTTCTTCTTCTTCTTCTTCCTTTCCTTCTTCCTCAATAAACGTTTTCCATATTGCATGGAAGCCATCCCTTGAAACATCAATAACTTTCTCAAAGTAACTTCAATTCTCATGCTTTGGTACACTTTTTCAAACCTCCATAACTAGCATAAGGTCTTTCTCTTCCATATGGACATATTGTGTATCTTACTTTTCATTCAAACTTTGTCAAACTTAAGTTGAAATAGTATTATTCAATGCAAATATCAATGGCCACTTCGAAACAATCCCTAATAACTGACGTTTGAAGGGCCACTATCTTCAGGTACGACACCTATAACGTTATTAGAGTTTGTAGTCCGCATTGGATAGCGATTTCGCGTGTGCTCGGGTTGTTTGTAAATTGCACATGCCTTGGGTCGATGTCGTCGAGCCGTTGACTGAGCAAATGATGTTTCCCTTTTTGTCGATTGAGATGCAAACAAAGTCTGATAATTTTTTCTATTATGACCATAGCTCTTGCATTGTGAACATCTACGTTGTCCGCTGCCTTCCCCAACTGATGGATTCCTTTTCCTCTTAGGTCTTCCCGCTTGACCTTGCCAACTTGGTGGCAAAACGATAATTTGTTGAACGTCATCGGGGATGTCCCACTCACTAAGATGCCAAATCGGGCGAATGGGAACTGCATATCCCTCTGCCCAAGATCAAGTCTTGTAATAGTCCGAGCATAATTCAATAGCTGCACGTTTGCACTTACTGCCAAGATAATGAAATCACAGTTGGTGAACAATGTAAAAATTCAATTCATCATGCACAATATAACAAAACATGATTACTCATACCTTATTGCCACCATGGCATGCGTGCAGGGGAGTAGATCGGATTGGAACTCACCGCATGAACACTACTTGGTGGAGAGGTTCACGACTCTGTCTTTACTCCCGCCTATAACTTGAAACTCCACCCGATCGATTGCTTGTATGGAAAAGTGACATACTTCATTGAATTGTCTGTTCAAAAGATCGGTAGCCCGAGGGCTAAGGGGTGTGGTCAAATTCAATGCCTTATTGTGCCAGTCATAGAACTAACGTTGAAACATGCCTCTGATGTACTCGATCAACACCGTTATTAGCATTTTTCTTGTATGCCTTAGGTAAGAGTTAATACACTCCGCAGTGTTGGATGTCATTAGCTTGTATCGCCTTACTGGTGACCGTGCACGCGCCCATCTCAGGGCCTAATCTCATAAGGCTTTCATAAGCAAGTTTGCAAAGCTGTTTCAGCTGATTCATATGTTTGTCAAAATCGGTGACCCTATAACAGTTGGCGGCCATGGTGAAAATCGCTACAACATCTTCGCGCTTGAACCTGTTTTAACGTTTTACTCTAAGTGGTAATTGCATAGACAGTGATGAACGTCCTTGTACATTTTCTCAACTGCATTCTTAATGCCAAGATGCTGATCAGAAATGAACATTGAATTTTCAGACAACCAATTGCACGACGCTATTGGTTAAGAAACCACGATCAAGACTCTTCGTCTTCGACATGGCCAATGCCAAATGCAAGTGGATATATCTGCTCATTCGCATATTTGCATATCGCCACAAACAGAATACCCTTGAATCTGCCTTTCAAATGTGTGGCATCGATAGTGACTACAAGCCGCATTACAGCACTGAACCCTCGAATACATGACTCAAATGCCCAGAAACAATATTTGAATCATTGTTCCCCATCAGTAGCGACAAACATGATAGTACCTGGATTTTCACATTCCAACATATGAAAATAGGAGGGAAATAGTTGGAATGACTCTTCCTGCAGACTGAACATAAGACTCTCTGCGTACTCCTTCACTTGCCAGGCCTTACCATATAGGCATTGCAATCCCCACTTGCGATTCATCTCTTCTATTATTTCCTTTAGTCTCAATGAGGTTACACAATTTCCTTGCACCCTGCTGGAGATAAGCTCACCAATTACCCTCGCGCTCGCAGTTCGGTACCTACAGTGCAAACCATCGACAGTACACGTGTGTACCTTCTGCAATGTTGGAAGTTGTCAATATTCTCCCTCAGGCAACTTCGTTGCTTGCAAAGCAAACTTGCATGTCTTATCTTTACAACCAACCTCAAAATGAACGTGACATGACTTTTTAACTCTAAACTCAAAATGCTCTTTTAGTGCCAACATGCTCAAAGTTCGTTTCAATTCAGCCTTCGATAAAAACACTTTTTCGCGATATAAGTAATCGTCCATTGATTTGGATTCCTCACTCCCAACTGTTTGGAAAGATATCATATCTAGCCCGAGAATAATCCATTAACGAGATCCCCTTGTATTTACCCTCTCTTGATCACTGTCATCAGGCGAACAAATGTCGTTCTCAAGTGCGATGGTGTTATCGTAAATAGGGTCCGCACCCTCAACATCTTCTAATTCAACGGTTCTACCATGGTCGTCCAACTCAACCTCTTCTAACACAACAGTTATGGTATGACCTGTACCGCCATCTGCATGATTGCAATCAGGAATGTCGGTCTGCTCAACCCTGTTGTCCTCTGAACGGTCTTTATGTTTGCAAACAAAATCATCTTCACAGTCATAACACAACTCATTGTTCCGATCCGTCGTGTCGTCCTCTTCAACATCATCTTCAATCTGATCGATGCATCGTCATCACTCACAACCATCACAGTGTCGTTTGCTAATGACAATGGACCCAATGCATTTTCGAGCGATAGTTGTGTTTGTTACAAAGTACCGAGTATTTCGTTCTATGCACATTCCGGTCGAAATTGTGCAGACATCATTTGCAGACACCTCATGTGTGCGTCGGGCTGCTGAAATTCATGAGGATACATTAAACGTGATTGCCATGGTTGTTTGTTAGGAAATGCATGGTGTGGTATGTCAAAATAATTAACATTATGTTCTTGTTGATTACTATGCTGGATACCATGCTCATGTGAAATATTGTTTGCATTTCCTGCCTTAATTGTCACAAACACAACAACTGTCCTTTCATCTCACAAAATACTCGCTACATCTTCATCATCCCTGATAACTGCGCACGAAACCCCTGAGGCATGGCTGAACGATGTATGTAGCTCGATTTCATTATTATGTGAGTTGACCCAACAACCTCTTTAACCAGCTTCACTAGTCTCGAAAATGACAAATCACTCCCAACACCCCTCACTCGTGTCTCACCACCCTTGTAAGTGTCATCGACCCAATGACCACCGTATGTAATCATAAGCTTCACATTTGGCAGGTCGCTGAAATTTAATAGAAAATAAGTATCACGATCAGTCAATTTATCAAAAATAGCCCCTCAATGCATAGAAACTACTTATGCAATGCCTAAGTCACATTTGGCCAACCGCAAAAATTTTACAGAAATTAAGTGTCGCAATGTCTAATACATATTAATGCAATGCCTAATAACTAGTGAACAAATGCCCTTAAACAAGAGGCGAATTGCACAAGTCATGCACCATCGCTCTCGCAATATATAACAACAAGTCACATAATATATAAAAACCAGTAACGCAATCCTAAAAAACTACTGAACAAAAACCTCAAAACAACATATGAATTACACAAGTCACGTGCCACCACTCTCGTAATACATAACAACAGGTCACACAATATATAAAAAACAATCTCACAACCCTAAAAAACTACTGAACAAAAGCCTTTAAACAACACATGAATTGCACAAGTCACGTGCCACCACTCACGCTACAACAGGTAACGCAATATATAAAAACCAGTCACGCAAGCCTAAAAAACTACTGAACAAAAGCATCAAAACAATACATGAATTGCACAAGTCACAAGCCACCACTTTCGCTACAATAGGTAACGCAATATATAAAAACCAGTCACGCAAGCCTAAAAAACTACTGAACAAAACCCTCAAAACAACATATGAATTGCACAAGTCACGTGCCACCACTCTCGCTACAACAGGTAACGCAATATATAAAAACCAGTCACGCACTGCCTAAAAAACTATTGAACAAAAACTTCAAAACAACACATGAATTGCACAAGTCAGTCACACACCGTCAGGCTCGCCACAACTAAGAATAAGTCACTCAATGAATAATAAGCCTCTAAACAAGAGGTGAATTGCGCACCACTAGTCTCGCAATACCTAATAATAATTCAATCGATGCCTAATATCCACTCACGTTATGCTAACTTAAACAATCACGTACTGGCCCAACGTCACGCAATACATAACAACATGTCACCATAGGTACTCTATTCCATATACATACAAACTACTCATGCAATGTCTCAATAGAAGATATGTATTGCACAATTCACGCACCGCGTATAACCCACTCTCCTAATACCTAATAATAGGTCACCCAATGCCTAACATCCACTCACGAAGTTTTTCAGTATAATATAACTTAAACGAAGAAAATAACTCAACAAAATATGTGCTCAATGAAAATAAAAATTGCTATAAATTTTATTCAAATTTTATTAAAAAGACCCCTCCGAAAATACAAGAAAATGATACAAAAAAAATGAACCGTAGTTCATTTCTTCATAAGTTCATCTACTTTGAACTCTATCTCGACAAGAATCTTTTCGTTGCTCAAGATGGCAACTTCTAGGTCAAAAGTCCTTTGCATCAGGTTGTCGATGAGAACTTGCATCTCCTGCTAGAATATGTGCAACTAGTCCCTCACACTCAAGAATATGTGCAACTGGTCCCTCACACTCAAAGGCACCTCCTCCTCTTTAGAGGTTGCCTCTTTCCCCTTCTCGACTCTTAGATCTTTGGAGGTCATTTTTCAATTATCTGAGATTGATTAAGATAATTGAATTTGATTCAAATGGTTAATGGTTCCCTTTATTTATAGGTATGAAAGCTGACTCTTCGTTTTCTACAGCCATATCAATGCAATGAAGGGGGGCTGAATTGGTTATTAAGTACCTGTTTAGCCTGCCCTTTCATCTTAGCTACCTCTTAAAAGTGAAAGCTAGGCCAAACATCATTTTTCAAGAAATTCTTAATAAAAAGCAGCTTAAAGATTTTCTCTCTTTTTCACTAATGAAAAAGGATTTTAATGTTATATCTTTTCTCTTTTCCAAGAAATTCGTTATCGTTTCCTCTTTTCTCTTTTTTTTTTTTAATTTAGGCATTATGGTAGACCAACCAAAATCTAATACTATTGCTACTATACAAGTCTGAAATTAAATATAAACTTCATTAATTACATTAGAGCTTATTAGGTTATTGAAGATAATCAGTAGAGAATCACCTTCAGCATTAAGTAGCTAAAGTCACGCAATGCCTACAAATAGGTCACGCAATGCTCAACAAATATTCAGTCACGTAACGCTTGTCACGCACCTCTAACAAATATTCAGTCACGTAATGCCTATAAAGAACCCACGCAATGCTCAACAAATATTCAAGCACCTAATGCCAAATAAATAGGTAACGATTCCTAAAATCCAGTCACACACCCTAATATCCAATGACTCAATGCCTAACAAATATTCACGCATCGCCTATAAACTGATTGATTTTGCTACCCCCACCCAGATTTAAGTTTCCAAACTCATATAATTTATCCATCAACTTTTTCCTTCTATGAATAACCCTAAATAAATGCAAGAACCCATAACAAATACCTTGATGTCATCTCTGCACTTTAGGATCATGAGAAAGTTGGTTGTCGATATAGACCTCGATGGCTTTGGAGAGCTGGACGGAGGGATAGCTAAATCTAAATCGAGATTTAATTTTGAAATTTTAAGCTGAATGACGGGAGAGCAGAAAAAAAGAAACTGAGACGCGCTTTCATTTGGATTAATTGGATTAAAAGGTATTCTTGTTAAGTCATGCCAAAAAATGGCTAGAAATAGTTAAAATTATAGAGACAATCATTTTTGAAGTGACCTTACTATGAAGGTCATTTCCCACAATTTCCTCTAAAAAAAATTAGAGCCAAGCAAAAGTGATAATGTAGGATAAGCACAGGACAAAAGATTACAATACAGCTATTTTGTGAGGAAGTTCTTGGTGCAAGGTAAGTACTAATACCATATGCAATCAGCACCAACAGCTTCATGGACAGACTTGAAACCATCCCTCTCTAGGCACTCAGCAAGTTCAGCCTGCAAAAACAGCACAATCACAATAAGCCAAACAAAATATTTAACAAAAACAATAATTCATCCATTTGAGCAATTGGCCATTCCCGACAACTTAATGATCCCAACCCAACATCAGCCCTCCAAAAGTCGAAAGATACCCCAAAAGCATACAAATTGAATGCAAAATCCAGGACTCAAGAAATATCCTTAACTTCTTTCTTAAAATGACACTGATGAAACCTGAACTAGGATAAAGACATGAGCATTTACAAGATTATGATATTTCACCAAGTCCCAAAAAAGTTGCAGTTCCAAATAACAAACTGGTGACAGATATGCCATCAGAGAAGACGACACATTTTTTGTCAGTGTATAATGTTTTATACCCTTTAGGATGTAAAGGAGAAAGAAAATAAATAAATATAGAACTCATAAAATTAAAGGAGAATACCTTCATTTGAGGAATTAAGGCAGGGCCTCCATATGCAAATGCAGTATAAAGCTGAACAAGAGTTACTCCAGCCCTTATTTTATTGCATGCATCCTCACCACTATATTGAATGCATAAATCAAATTAATGGTGGAGATGAAAATAATAACAATAGCAGCAATGGTGATGACGATTATGATAATAGTGACATCATCTATATAATAAGATGAAGGTAATGATCATTCAGTATCCTGACTTTACCTGCTAATACCACCACAACCTATTAATAGGATCTTTCCTTGGAAAAAAAGAATGCATATCAAACTTATAAGTTAAAAGATATGACCATTTCAAGACACTAAATCACACAGATGTTTAGAAATAGAAGATAGGACCATTAAAGCCAAAAGCTCCATTACTTTATGAGAACTTTTTATTAAAATAGACAACATACCCTTGTTAGAATATACATTTCCAAGTTTTCTATCCTTCGTGGAAATATGATTGTTATTGATTACAATCCTTTCCAAGTTTTCTATCTTTCGTGGCCTTGATGACTTGATTGACTTTCTTTGTATTTTGTTTTTCGGTTTATTTTTTCTAAACAATATTCACGTTTTCATTATTTGTTTTTTTAATTGGCCAAACACCATTCTCGTTTTCTTTGTTTGTTTCTTTTTTTTTTTTACCCAAACACGTTTTGTTTTTTTTTTCATGTGAGAACGAACAATTAAAAGCAATGGATATTGATGAGAAAGTAGTTGATGTACGAACAACTTAAAGCAATGGATATTGATGAGAAAGTAGTTGACGTGTTTGGTAAGATTATTAATGGTGAATGGATTCCTTTCTATAGCTTGTTCATGTAGTTAAGCTATAATTCAGGCAATTAAAGCTTGCTTATAGTAATACTTAAATATTTGTTTTGTTAAAGAGAGTCAAAACGGATCAAAAGAATTGTTGATCAGCTGACATGTAAACAATTGATGATGTAGAGCTTGTTTATCTTAACGATTTGTTAATACAGTAAAAGTTGAAATGAGTTTAATTAAACAAAATTAAAATGGTGAAAATATAAAAACCTTGGATACAACCATGGCGTGGATTGTTAGTTATTATAATCGTTTTCAAGTTTTCTATCCTCCATGGCCTTGATAACTTGGTTGGCTTTCTTTGTTTGTTTCTTTTTTTTTTTTTTTGGCCGAACACCGTTCACGTTTTCCTTTTCTTTGTTTGTTTTCTTTTATTATTATTTTTTTTTTGTTAAACATGTTTTCTTTGTTTTTGGTTGACCGGTTGACATGTAAATAATTGATGATGTAAAGCTTGTTTATCTTAACAATTTGTTAATACAACAAAAATAGAAATGGGTTTAATTGAACAAAGTTAAATTAAAATGATGAAAATATAAAAACTCTGGATACAACCATGGCCTGGCCTGGATTGTTAAAATTAAAACCCGAGTTTTTCCTTTCTTATGTACTAAGGCTAAGACTAAGGAGAACCCAAACCTTATTTTGCTTTATTCTTCTTGTTGATAAGTTAAACACAATCATAAAGTCGTCTTATCTTTGAAATTTTCTTCATCTTCTTTACTCGTGTAGCATCAAATTAAAGATTCATCATACCAAAAATCATATGTAACAATAGGTTTACAAGAGACAATGAGAAAAATTATACAGTAATTTTCATATTCTAAGTGTTGTACTGATACATGCATTTCCTATCTTATTGATTAGTCAGTTGATGCATACAGTCTAGATGCAGACAGCAGCGTGAATCACCTTATATTTGTATTACGTTGCTCTAATTGTAAAGCATCCGCTCTGCATCTTTTGCTGATGCTATGCATGTATGGTTCCACAAATCATCTCACAAGTCACGTCAGCACAACTCCCAATTGAGTTGCCATACATGGTAGAAAATGCTAGACGCAGTATTTCATTTTTAAGGTTAATGTTGGTAATTAATTCAGAACTCTATATGTTAGCAGTCTAAATGGTTAACTAACTCTATAAAGGGATGTTGGACTTCTCTCTAGAGATAAATAACATGCAACATAATTTGATCGATTGTATTAATACTATCTGCAATCAGCACCAACAGCATCATGGATAGACTTGAAACCATCCTTCTCTAGGCAAATTAAGACATTGGTTGACAAATTAAAGAGAGGCTTCAAGCTTAAGCCACCAGATTCTGCAGAGACTGGATTTTTATTTATGGGATCTGGTCTTGAAATGGTTGTGTTTGATATAATCTAGAAAACAGAGAAAGTAGCATGTCAGGGAAGAACACTAAAAGGAAGAGAAACAAAAAATTAATGCACACTGATACTATTCACTCTGAACCTTATATAGAAAAAATGAAGTAAACAAAAAAGAAACTATGACATCACAGCTTCTTAAATCACACCATTATTAACATTTAGACTACTACTGAGCAATGCTCTTTCATTGCATTTAGAAGAAATAATTCATTGGGAATATTATTCTTTAAGAAAATGCAACTTTCTTTACAGATTAATGTAAGGACTAGAGTAAAACTTGTTCCATTTGTCCAAAATGTTAGTGAAAAAACAAAAAGGTCATATATGAATACAAACTATAAAAGCATATGAGTTAGAGATATGACTGAAATGCACCATCAAGTGAGAAAAGTCTAATCGCACAAGACATGGACAAGAAATATAGAAAATTTTAAAGGGGAAGAAAATTACCAATCCATCCAAGCGGAGGGCAAGAGCAACCTAAGATCAAAGAAAAAGAAGAATAAGAACATTATATAGGCAAGCGATGAAGTAGTATCTAAATGCAAATAGGACATACGGCTGCTATATCCTCTAGTCTTCTTTAGACAAGTCTGGAGCAATTTTAACAAGCAATGGAGGAGGACCCTCCTCTCCCCATTGCATTTCATCACGAGCAGCTTGAACCTTTGACGAAAATGCAAAGCAAAGTTGAGAAGATCAAACTTCTGCTGTAATATATCAGAAAAGGAAGATTAAGTTCAGAGCCAGAGATCTATACCTTCTTAACAAGATCCTTCAACTGTTTCCTTCCCTGAAGCATACGCAATCTAGGAGTGTTTGGTGACGAAACATTAATAACCTTAGAAAGTAGTGCAAAAGGAGGTCAATATTATGGCATTTAAACAATTGAATTGTACGGCTGTTTTAAACAAAGAAAAACTCAAGGAAAACTTCTTGTAGTAATATTACAAACCCCATCCCCCCCGCGAGGTTATATCAGAAAACATATTAATATTTTGAAAAATATGTATCCACCTCCCTCCTTAAAGAGGTAAGCATAGGAAATTTCAAGGGAGCAAGTCATGCTAAGCAACATTTTTAGATAATACAAGTTACCAATTCTATCATTTATCTTGTGTGAAGATTTTGTACTCATAAAAAACATGGAGAGGAATGAATTAACCAAAATAAAGAATATAGAACTACCAAGTAATCGGCATACTGGGATAATGTGTGAACTCCTTGAACATAATCAGCAGCAGCAGCATCACTTGTCTTATTCTTTCCAAGATTGAACCCTAGAATTCCAGGACCAGCTTTGCCCCCATGGTTGGCTTCATCACTGGAGGGTGATGAAGAGCTTGAAGTCTCCAACTTCCTCTTACCATGCTGGGCACCCAATCGCCTTGCAACAGCAACAATTCCTTCACTGTTGAACCCACACCGATTGATGATAGCACTGACGAATAAATCGAGTTAGATAAAATAGAAAATCTTAAACTCCAAACAACATGAGTTCAAGCAATCAAATCTCTCAGAAAAACCACATTAAATTATTGCCTGCTCCAATCCAATGCCACCAAACAAGCAAGATCATAATTAAAAAAATTGTAGAAAGGGAGATTAGGCATTCTCACCCTTCTTGTCGCAATCTAAAGATGCGTGGCATTGGGTTACCCTCCTGTGGAACAGGGGTTACCGAACCAACTTCCACAAAGCCAAAACCCATACCAAGTAAGCCTTCAACAGCTTCTGCATTTTTATCAAAGCCAGCAGAAAGACCTATAGGGTTTGAGAACTTCCTTCCTCAAACTTCTAATCCCAAAATCGGTGGATCAGGCCTCTTCTCCCTAGGAACCGAACCACGAGCGGCAGCTGAAACAGCTAGTGTATGGGCAACCTCTGCATCCAAGACCCTAAGACACTATCATGATATCACCTCTGCTCTTTTAAGATACTGAGAAAGAAATGAACGGTGAGACAAATAGAGATTTATTTTTAAAACTTTTATATAGATGGTAGGATAAAAAAAATTAATTTTTTTAAATTTATCTAAAATTATTTTAAAAAATATTGTTATTAAATTATGTTAAAAATTGATTAAAAATAATTAAAATTATAATAAAAGATATTTTTGAATTGAATTTGTAAGAAAAGTTATCTTTCATAATTTTCTCATAATATTATTTAATAGATTTATAATAATCGTACGCTTACTGAGGTAGTTTATAATTTCTTAACTAATTCTCAAAAACACAAATATCATCAATAAACAATAAATTAGATAATAATAACAGAAAATGATACAAGAGATCCTAAGGTTTAAAAATATTTTATAACTAATTAATTTTAACCATTAATGAAATATTTTTAAGTATTTCTGCAACAATTGTCAATCAATATTTTATCTCTAAGAAATTGTACGCATGCAGCCAGACACATAAAATTGTAACTTAGTTCTATTAATAATGCTAGTTACTGATTATCGACAATTACATGGTCTTTTTTTTATTGAGAATTGTTCTAAGGCTAGAAGGCCAGGTGGCATTGATCACAGGAGGTGCTAGCGGTATTGGGGAGTGCATCACAAGACTCTTTTGCAAGCACAGAGCTAAAGTTATCATTGCTAACATTCAAGGTGAATTAGGCCAATCCTTATGCAAAGATATTGGTCTTGCAATTGCATCCATCGTGCATTGCAACATAGTCAGAGAATCTGATGTCGAAATTGTAGTTAACACCGTAATTTTCTCCCTAGTGCCAGCACACAAAGATGGCAATAGTGTTTTGGGTGCTTAAATAGCATGTATTGAATAGAGTGGTAGGAAAATTGACTTCCATAGTTTTCAAATTTAATCAAAGTACGTGGAATACTTGGAACATATTTTCAGTATAAAGGGAGAATTTTGGAGTACCTCTTTTTTTAAAAACGTGGATGTCACTTGTTTAATGATGAAGGTGTTGGGTAAAGCTTTAATGATTTCTCATGCTCTGTTAATAAATACTCACCAAACTTGAATGCCTCAATAATTGTAGATCTAAAGCCATGCTTTTCTCAACAAATATTCTTTAGAAAAAGAGTTAGAAGACATTGTAACAAAGATAGCTTCACTGAGAAAGCGTGAAGCTGAAGTACGAGAACAATTAGATATCTTTATCAATAATAGCTCTTTTTTATGGAATATGTAATTAACTAGTCTTTTGAAAGCTCATTTGAGCTAGTGCTTTGCTATTGGTATATCGTATTTCTTTTTCTTTTTGCAATAATAATAATGTTAAACGCTTGTTGCGTACTTATTCACATTTCACATTGTATGCGGTCAAAGGGGAACTCCCAACTTTACATTAAGGAGATTAACTCTAACCTGAAGTGAAGGAGATTAATTCACCCTTTTAAATAAATAAAAGTGAAAGTTGTGGCCAATTTGTGAGTAATAAGCTAAGACCAAAAATTGAGCGATAAAGCTTGTGGCCAATAGTGTAACATCATTACAGAAAAATTATAAGCGATAAAGCTAGTGGTTGGAATATGAACGATAAATTATGGTCAAAGAATGAGAAGTAAAGCTTGTGACTGAAGTAAGAGTGATGATCTATGATTAAAGAATGAGCGATAAAGCTTGCGACCAATAATATAATATAATTATAGTCAAAATATAAGCGATAATGCTAGCAGCTGAATTTGATTTTTTTTAATGTCAAATTGCAATTTATAAAGAAATGAAAAGTCAAAATCATAGAAATATCATACATGAGTGAGAAGCGAATTGTTGTGGACCCTATTATTCTTAATCAATAATTCTCCTGCTTACATCTTCTTGTGGAATATTCTACGCAAGCCTCTACATTCAACAAGTGATGGTGGAACTGTTCATCTTTTCCTGTAAGATAGTTTCTTTTTTCTAGTAAGCTTTTTCCTAATGCAATCACTCATCCCTAGTAGAGTCACCAAAATGTAAAAGGGGTTCTTCTAATAAGAAGAAGAAGCATTGCAAACTAGTAAAAAGATGTGCCAGATGAGGTAAAGAGAAAAATCGGAGTAGTTCCTGTAGTTCTAAGTATTGTGGCAGGTGAAAGAGAATTATGAAGTAGAAGATAATTAAAAAGAGAAGCTCTAAAGAAGAATGTGTTAGCTTTGAGCCAAAAGAGAAACCCCCATAAATGAATTGTGAGGCTCTATATATAGTGCCAAAAAAGGTGGTTACTCAATAATAGGCTTTAATACGCCTAATGAATGTCATTATTATGAAGAAATTTAATGGGAATAACTGTTAATGTAACACATTATATGGACATTAAAGTGGTGATTTTATGGCATATAATATGAGTGACCGTTGAAGTAATTTGATGCGATAAGCCTTGTTCTCAAGTAGAAGGTAATAGAGAAAAGGTAGATGAAAAAAGCTATATGAGAACAAGTTTAGAGAAAAAAGAGTATGTGAACATGTATAAAAGAAAAAGGCGTATGTGAAAAGGTACATAAGAACAAGGTAGGAGGGTGAAACATATGTACTTCAAGAAAAAGTTAACATGAAGACCTCTTAACTCTCTACATTTAAGCCACCAAGCCAAACTCTCTGAAACATCCCAAGATGAAAGTAACCCATGATGAAACTAAGTGCTCTAGGTTTTCAATTTTTTAAGTCATTGACAATTGTTGGTGTCTTGGTCGAAAGGGGGCGTGGATGGTGTGTAAAAGAAAAACTACCCTTAGTCGAAGTTTGAGGTTGTCTAAGGATAAGATTGAGATCAATTAGATGTTTAGGGTGCAACAACTTCCCACTAGCATCCCAAGTTACACCAGCTTGTTTGCACAAAGCTGTAATCAAAGAAAGGAACCACAAGCCTTCATACTTTGATTGTGCAGTGTGAGTCATGGCTTTGTAAATTACGCAACCAATATCAATTGTGCATCCAATCATGATGGAATGAATAAGAATGGCTCAATCTTTTGTGACGTTACTGGTACGTGTGGTAGCAAGTAATTTGGAAGCCACAAAATACAACCATATTTTAGAAGTTGGTTTCATCACATTCCTTTTGAATGAAACAGGTTCATTATTAAAAAATTACCATTGAGCACCCACCTCACAAAGTATATGAATGATATCATCCCAATCTTCATGCTCAGACAAAAATTGCCCATAGCCATCGTTGTCAATATTAGAAGCTTCATAAAATTTATTGATGACATGGCTCTAGAATGGAACTAATTACCTCGCATAGAAAGAAAATCACTAATAGCTTCAACAACGTTAGCGTAAAATTCTCTTACTAGAGGGATGCTTGCAGCTGCTAGCAAGGCACAAAATTTTTGCTAGTAGTGGCTCTCAATCATTGGTTGAAGGTCAATGTGTGTAATCAACCCTTGATTCAATTCTCGTTCAAGTATTGTAATTTTGTTAGCAAAAGAATTGGTGTCTAGCCATAGCATTAGCTGACACAAATCTAGTATAATCAAACAAACCATTAGAATTTTGTCTTAATCGTTCGGGTGCCATTCATAAATTTCCTATAATTAATTCTCAACCAAAAGAAAAGAAAAATACCAACAAAACACAATAGACCACCAACGATATTAACCCATATGTCTTCTCATCATAATAAAATAATGCTTGTAGTATCAAGTAAAAATCCAACAATTATAATATTTCTAAACTACTACGCATAGGAAAAAATAATTGAAAATCAAGAAACTCACCCATATTCCCAATTTCAACATACCCTATAAATGTGAAGCACAAATCTAAACAATCTACCATACACATAAAATAACTAAGCACATTGTCTCAAGAATCATCAATACTCATCACAAATTTCCAACAAAATAAATAATGGAAAATAAGTCAACAATATTTCTTAAAAATAAAAAAAATAGATATAAATATATAAATATGAGAAAAAATATGGAAACTTACTTAAAAGTTAGAGCAAATTTGTTCCAAAATAAGTGTGGAAGGAAGAGATTGATGTGGGTAATAGGTATGGAGAAAGAAAGATGAAAGGGAAATAAGGGTAGGGGGATGAGTAGAGGAGAGACGGAGAAGAATTGGTGGGAAAGAAATGTGAAAAGTGTAGAAAATTGCACTAAGGGAAGAAGGGTAGGGGCGCTGAAGTAAAGGGGGAGGGGTTCATATAAGGGGCATGTATGTGTTGTGGGTTGTCCATTGTTGGTAGCCCCCAATAGAGAGGGGGTTAATAAATGGGAGGTGGTTTCTGGGTAGTGGGTTACCCTTCAATGGCAGCCCATAATAGTGGGGGTCATGGCCTACCCTTTGTGGGAGCCATGGTTCATGTTATAAAAAGCCACGAGGCAGAGGCCTTGTTTTCGGAGCAACGAGGCCTTAATGGGTTTTTTTTTTTTTAACGGGGTCGCGACCAACCTTTTAGGGGCATCGCGGCCTACGTTGTTGGGTCTTGTTGGGCCGTAGCCTCCTCTTGGGGAAGTCGCGGCCTACCCCTTTTCCTTAAAATTTTTTATTTTTTGATTTTTTTCTATATATGTACCTGCAAAATAAAAATAAAGTGTTAATAATTTAATAATAAGTAAATAAATAATTAAAAGAAAATAAAAATGTAAGTTAGAATGCTTGAGTTGCCTCCCAAGAATCACTTGATTTATTATCTTTGGTTTGACTTTCTCTGATTTAAATTGCATCGATAAGCGTGATTGAGGACCTTTGACAATCGAAATCGCCACCTAATAATGCTTTAATCGTTGCCCATTCACCTTGAAGGTTGATTTATCATCAATTACCTCCACTGCTTCATGGGGATATACTTTCATCACAGTGAAAGGTCCAGATCAACAAGATTTCAACTTTCCAAGATATAATCTTAAACAAGAATTGTATAGGAGAACATGTTGGCCAGGCTCAATACTTCTCCTTATGATTTTTTTGTCATGCCATCATTTTGTCTTTTCTTTGTAGATTCTTGCACTCTCATTACTTCTTGACGAAATTCATCCATCTCATTGAGTTGCAAAAGACATTTTTCTCTGGCTACTTGAAGATTAAAATTAAGTTTCTTAATTACCCAATATGCCTTGTGTTCAACCTCGACGGGAAAATGACAAGCTTTTCCAAACACCAATCTATAAGGAGACATCCTAATTGGAGTTTTACATGTTGTTCTATAAGCCCATAAAGTATTATCCAACTTTTTGGACCAATCTTTTTTGGAAGGACATACAATCTTCTCCTAAATTCTTTTAATCTCTCGATTTGAAACTTTAGCTTGGCCACTTGTTTGAGAATGATAAGTAGTAACTATTTTGTGTTTCACTCCATGTTTGGCCAAGAATGCCTCAAAATTTTTGTTGCAGAAGTGAGATCCTTCATCACTAATTATGGCTCTAAATGTACCAAAAATGTGTGAAGATATTCCTTTGCAAGAAGTTTATCACTACTTTAGAGTCGTTCCTTGGCAATGCAACAGCTTCAACCCATTTAGAGACATAATCAACAGCAATCAAAATGTATTCATTATTGAAGGATGTAATGAATGGACCCATAAAATCAATTCCCCACACATTAAAAATCAATCCCTACAACCCAGTCACATAATGCCTAAAAATCAATCCCACAATCCCTACAACTCAGTCACACAATGCCTAAAAACCAATCACGCAATACCTACTACTTAGTCTCGTAATGCCTAAAAGATTGTCTCGAAATGCCTAAATCACGTAATGCCTAAATACCAGTCTTGCAATGCTGACAAACTAGTGACATAATGCTTAAATACCAATCTCGTAATGCCTATAAACCAGTAACGCAATGCCTAAAAACCTTTATTTCTCCTATGCCTAGAAACTAATGACTCAACGCTTAAAAACCAATAACGTAATGCTTAATAACTAATTGATTTGCCTACTTTCAGTAGCCAGGTTTAAGTTGCCAAGGTCACATAGATCTCTAATTTACATACATGTTTAATCAATTTTAACCCCTCGACTTTAGGACTTTATTCTGTGAATATAAACCAATAAACCCAACAACCCAAAACACAGACCTTGATGTCATCTCTGCTCTTTGGGACGGCGAATTGAGAGCCAGATGGCAAGATAAATAGCATTTTGTAAGTGACAGAATTTGGGATGCCAAGAGAGAACTAGATGGCTAGATAAATAATAATTTTAGAATTTTTTTTCTAGATGCTGAGATAAGGATAAACGGGACCATTTACTTTGTTTGAAATTGTTTAAAGGGCATTGATATCAAGTCATGCCAAAAATTGGGTAAAAATAGTTGAAATTATTATGAGGACTATTTTTAAATTAGGCTTGTAAAGAAGGTTATTTCTCACAATTTTCTCTATAATAATTTACCCTTATTAGATAAATTGTTCCTTATTCTTTGTTATTTTAGTTGATATAGTATTGTTAGCATCAAAAAGTAAAAAGTATTGTTTATAATGGGTCTTCCTTGGATATTAGACTATTTACAAGGGTCAAAGGACTACAAAATGAAAATTTTGAGAGTTTTTTTATTGATTATATACTTTTTATTTTTTGATAAACCAATTCATTTTATTAATAATCAAGGGTTAGATATCAAACCGTAACCCTCTTTTGCTCTTTTACAGTTATTTGTAACACCTAACAAACACTCCATGTACCTTACAAGTTGCCCCATATCAAACCTGATGAGATATATATCTAGTGACAAATATTCTTTCACAAACACCATATACGTCCCTTACAATCCCTTTGAAGCCCTATAAATACATACATCGTTGGATCATTGACACCAAACACAAAATATACCAACAACCTTTCCTTTAGCATCATCTAACCATGAAAAACCATGGAAAGATTGTAGACAAAACACTAGTTTGGGAGTCTTTTTCTCCTCTAATTCTCGTTGATCTCCATCGTTCTCATTACCCTTAAATTCTAGTCAGCATTGCACCTTCTCAACAATTTCTTGAGCCCTTCAAAAAAAGAAATGGTTGGATACTAGAAGATGGAAGATGAAAAAAAGATTAGTAAAAGATGGTTAGATAGTCTTTGTAGACACCCTATTTTGTCCAAGGTGTCTCACTAACAAAAATAAAGATAAGTAAAATATTAAAAAAATTAAAAAAAGATAATAATAAAGATAAAAGAAAAGAAAAAAAAGTTTGAATGAAAGCAATCCTAATCTACCAATTTTCAAATTCAATTTTTGAAAAAGAAAATCCCAATCCAAGTTAAGATTAAAACAAAAATGGCCATAAATACTAGCCAAAAATCTGGGAAAGGGAAAATAAGAGAAAGAAAAGCTTTCAGTAAGCAGAAAACTTTGCTTTTAGTGGTGAGAGAAAGAGATTAGTTTTGGAAAAATTCAAGGGTTTCCATTTGATGAAGGGGAAAGAAGGGAGAAAAGGTGTTGTGCATTAGAGAGAGAAAAGCTTGTGTAACAATGGAGTTAGTGTTTTATTTTGGGTTTATATAGTGAAGGTATTAAATGATACCGTTTAAATCATAATAAGAAAATAATAATCAATTGACACCATAGTTTGGTTGCTTGTTTGGATTATAGCTTTGTGTTGGCGCCATAGCTTGGTTGGAGTGCAATTTGCTTTCATCAAGGTCCATTTCAGTGCAATCTTAGTTTGCTTTCATCAATCCATCTTATTTCTTTCTTTTTTTTTATGTCACATTTTCCTATTTTGATGGGTTGAGTTCAAGATTTTTTGTTTTTGTAGAACTCAAATTACTCCACTTTTACCCTTTTAATAAAAGGCATTCTTTCTTTGTCCTTGAAGTAAGATTAGATTCATGCCTTTTGAAGGTTTTCTTTTGTAATTGCCTCATAATATAGAAGGTAATCTTTAGATAAGGTATATTATAAAAAAAAATTCAATAAGCTTAAAAGGGTAAAAAATTGATAATTTCTCATTTATGAAGAAAAAATGAAAGATGGTCATTTCTCATCTCAAACATGATTACTTCCATCGAAAAGCAAACTCTAGAGGAGATAAATATGAAACAAAGGATGATTTTTTTCTTTTTTCCATCATTTTTTTTTGTTCTTTTCTCTCTCTCTTTCTCTTTTTTCCTTCCTTACATTTTTCAATTCATTATAAGGTTCTATCTGTTTTCTTTTTGCACGACCAACCTTAGCAAATCATGAGACAAGAGACAATTATCAATATTCTTTTTGTTATCATGCTCATCAACACATGTATTTTTTTCAAAATCAAATCCAGAATTTTTATAAATACTAGCCTCATATTCAATACTTGGAAACTTGGAGATAGGTAAAATTAAAGGGATGTAGGGATATGACAACTTAAATTGAAGAGATATGTAAATAAAGAAATGACAATGGAAGAACAATTATGAGAATGCATCATATGTGTCATTTTTATTTAAATGATATGGAATTAAAGCCCATTGTTCAGAAAAACTTTCCCTAAACTCTTAAGCATAAGCATTAAGGATTTAAGTCAATTACTTTGCAAGAGACTCAAGAGTGACAAATAACTCCATGACCCTCTAATTATTCTACTTCAAGCTAGGGGGTCCTAGATTTACCAATGCAATCTCCTAACCATTCTTCAATTGTTCATTACCCAACATGTGTACAAAAAGTTCAGAATGAATGGCTTTACTTGATAGCACTTTCATAATTTCTCATGAAATCACCGTGTCGGTGAAATTTTGGTGGCATTGCCAATTAGCCTTTCATAGTATGGAGTATGCAAAATATTGATAAACAAGATCGTTGTCTTCTTGTTATTGAAAGGTGGTTGGACTTGCACAGCCATATTTCTCCTTCCTTGAGCATACTCTTTAAAACTTTCTGTGATTTTGTTTTTCATGCTCTGTAAAGAAAATCTATCTGTGGCTATGACTATGACGTGCCTATATTGAGATATAAAAGCTCTAGCGAGATCCTTCCAAGATTGGATTCTATTTCTGTCCAATTTGACATACCATCCAACTACAGACCCTGTAAAATTATTTTAGAAGTAATGAACCAAGAGTTAATCATTTTTTTTGTATAAGTAGTCATTCACCGACAATACATAATGATGTGAACCATTAGACATTTGTCCCATCATACTTTTCAAAATCTAGGATCTTAAATTTAGGTGGGATCACCACACCAAGCACTAGACATAACTCTGCAGCATTAATGATAGTATAACTATCCAAACCTTCAATAGCTCTAAGATGTTCCTCCAAATGGTCATACTTTTTTTGTGTCCCTAAAACTCCTTTTCACTTTTTCTGATCTTTAGGATTGTCCAAATAAGACATAGGGATTAGGTTACAAGCATTGACACTTAAAGCTGGCACAATGTGTCCTTAGGTTGATGTTTGATCCATAAGTGGTTGGAATTGGTATGCCTCAATTGGTAGCCCTGAGGAACATGCATCTAAGGCTCCCTTTTGTCATCACTTAAAGCAAAAGGTTCTTTAGTTTACCTTTTCCCTTTATAGTGGTCATATTTTCCATCAATCTTACCATCTTTTCCATTATCACTTCTTGAGTTTTCTCAACCATTTTTATTTGACTCAACTTTTCATTTGCCATGTGTAGACACCTATTTCCAAAAAAATCAACCAAAAATAAAAATAAATAAAAATATAATATAATAATAATAATAATAAAAAAGAACAGAGAAGGGAAAGGATTGAGCGTATGCTCAGCTTCTCTCTCCAGTCAATCATTGCAAGGTATTTAATGCCCCTGAGAGGTAGTTAGATTTGGGGAGAATGGGTCATCTCCGGCTACCAACCCTCCTAGTGCCAGACCTTGTGAAATCATGGTCAGAAGACCATGATTTCACATTTGGATTGTCCAAGAATTTAGACAATCTAGCTCTTAAAAAGGGGTTCTCAAACAAACAAGAGGGGAGGATTTTGAAACAAAAAAAAAAACCAAATCCAACAACAACAAAAAATTCTCATTTTCTTCAAACAACAAAAACCTGCAAATCAAAAAAAAAATCCTAAATTCTATCAGCCAACTATCCTAGTCACAATAAAAAAAATCACAACAAAAAAAGGCATTAAAAAAAAGGGAAAAAGCCAATGGGTTTGGGTAATGAGAGAGGAGTGGAGCAGATTTTATTTTTGATGGGTTGGGTCTGAATCAAAAGGGGAGGCTGGTGACAAAGCCGGCTAAAGGTAGAAAAGACGCTAATGAGGAAGAAAGAGAGATGGAAAGAATAGAAAAAAAAAGAAAAAGAAAGAGGGGGAGAAAGGAAAGTCGAGAAGAGGGAGAAGAAAGGAAAAGAAAAAGAGAGAGAGAGAAAGAAAGGAAGAGAAAAAAGAAAAAAAAAGAGGGAAAGAAAGGAAAGCCAAGGAAAGAGAGAAGGGAAGATGCCGACCAAAAGGAGAGGAAGAGAAGGAAAAGGAGAAAAAAAGAAAGAGAAAGAAGGAAATGAAAGAAAAAAAAAAGAGAGTAGGAAAGCCGGCCAAAAAAAAAAAAGAAAGGAAGAGGAAGAGAAGAAAAGCTTATGGGCTCTTGTGGATTGAGTTCCTTTGGGCTTCATTGGGCTTACAATTTTGGGTAAGTTTTAGATCTTTGGCTATTTGGGCATGCATGTTATTGTTATTATTAATTTTATTAGTATTTAATATAGTTTTACAAGGTTATAAATATATTTATAAAATAATAAATAAGAGAAAATATATTTAAGAAATTATAATAAACAGAAAACCATACAAATAATAATATATAAATAATATTTTTTAAAAATAAAAGAGGTAATATGGTTAGTCATAAAAAATTATATAAATGAGTTTTTTAGTTAAAGAAAATTAGGATTAGATAAGTAGAATTTATCCATATATGTATAAGTAGAAAATAAATGTTTACATAAAAAGTATATTCACGGTTATAGGATTAGTAACGTAAACTAAAAAAATAAATAATAAATAAATGTTTAGTGAAGAGAGATTTAAATAGAAAAAATGGTAAAATGCCTAATTATAAAGAAATATACTTTTACAAATGAAAGAAAACATAAGATAAAATAAAATATATTTAATCATGAATGAAAATAGGTTAGGTAGGTAGTAGAAATGGAATATTTAAATATATATAGGTGTACATATAAAAAATAACTAAATAAAAGAATGGGATTCAATACGAAATTATTAAATATAAAAATATACATAATATTACTAATTGAGAGAATATCTAACCATATGAGTTGTCGATGATGAGATGTTCATTCGAAACGCGAGAAGTCACAATTTTGAGTGAATTTTTTTAGGTTAGGGATTTTGATTAAGACTCCACCAGTACAATAGAAGGGTCTTAATTCGGGATTCCGATATTCTTAATTTTAAATAAATAAAAAGTCTATATTTACTTAATTACCAAATAATCAAAATATACAAACAAAAGAAATAAGGAATTAATGGTAACAATAAATTTGGTAATCATAATAATAATACAAAAAAGAATAGATAAAATACATATAAATAAACAATAATTATGAAATAAAAAATAATAATAATACTTGGTCTAAAAAACATGATTTTGGAAAATTCATATAGTAAACTAAATAAGTACTTACATAACAAAATACATAACGAAATAAACAATGGAACAATAAGTAAATATAAAATATTTATTCATGGTATATATGCTCACACGGAGAAATAATAAAATAAAGAACAAACATTAAAATTATGAGTGCATCACGTACCATTGTTACATTGTTAAATGTCATGGCATATAGATATATTTTGTATACGAGTATAAGCCCCGATGATGGGACTGTCCGAGAGAGCTTGCGAAGGTGAGTTTCTTTGAAAAATTTTCTAGGTGAAAAGATACCTCCAAGTCCCACCAGTACGATAGAAAGGCTCGAAGAATTTCTTTAATAAAAAGGCTTCCGCTCTAATAGGTTTGCATTCACAAAAAAATATCATTTTTGCTTGCAACCAACTACCCTAATGATGGGACTTTTCGAGAGAACTTGCGAAGGTGAGTTTCTTCAAAAAATTTCATAAGTGAAAAATACCTCTGAGTCCCACTAGAATGATGGGAGGGCTCGGAGAATATCTTTAATAAAAATGCTTCCGCTCGTAATAGGTTTGCATTCACAAAAAATATCATTTTTACTTGCAAATGACTACCTCGATAATGGGATTTACTCATTAAACTTGAAAAAGCGAGTTTCTCTAATAATTCCCTAAGTGATGGAATATTTTTGAATCACACCAATGTGATGGGCAGATTCGAAAAATATCCTCAATAAAGGTTTCGTTTGGCATTACTCAGATTTTTTGTCATGCATTTCATGATTGCATCACGTGTACGTCAAACCTGTAAAACCAAATAAAACATTTTAACTTGTTAATAGAATAAAAGATTAATTAAATAAATAAAATTAAAGAAACATAAAAATAAAATTAATGGGTTAGGATAATATATGATTAAATGGTACCGTTCGTGGAACGGGCGTCATAGGGTGCTAATCCTTCCTTGTGCATAACCATACTCTCGAACCTAACTTTAAATAAAATATGTAGATCAGTTATCGTTCTTTCGACGAACTAAAATTAATTTAGAATTTCGTTGAATAGAACAAATTTATTAAGTGGCCAATCACACCTACGTAAAAAAGGATTGGTGGCGACTCCTTAAATTATCCCACGTCTAATGGTCGGGTTCTCGGACCCGCACATTACGACACCATGATCTTATTCTAAGACTTGGTTTGATACAAATAATGAATAGGCTCCCTCGGGGTTTTCAGTGGTTGAACTGTTCTTTAACCTTCTTATTGCCATAAACATGGATTAGAATGTGCTTACGCCATAAAATGATGATTGCATTTTTTACAATTATTGATCTATTTACAAACACAAAATGAATATGCATCTGTTTATGAATAATGGTGAATGAATGCATTTCAAGGTATTTATCATGTATACCAAACTTTGTTTGCTCTTCTATGCAATGGGTTGGTAAGGCTCTACTTAGATTTGGCTTCTTATAGCTTACTATATGTTGGGAAAGGTTTCACACAAAGCTAAAGGTTCTTAAATTGTTCCTTACTGACATCCCCTTTAGACTAGTAAAGCGCCTAAATCTTCACTTATTACAAGCTACCAATGAAAAAGATTCAATTTGAGTGGAAGTGTTTTGCATTCCCACACAGAGGTTATCACCTCACGAGAGTAGTACTCTACTTCCTCTTAATAGGATAGAGCCTGGGTATAGGACTCCTGCTTGCATGAAAAAGTTTAGTGTGTGCAAAGGGACATACAAATCTCAAAACAACAAGTATATGCACAAACAAAGTGACCAAAATCAAAACTAAGGAAAATAAAATAGAATATCGAATTAGTTAAGGCTTTAGGATATCACATAATTAATTATAAGCTTAACTCACAAATTCCCCAGTGGAGTCACCAAGCTGTCATAATGTGTAAGTTTATAAACTCAACCGTTTGACTTGAAAGAAGAGTCACCACCAATTTTTTTTTGTTTAGGTGTGATTGGTTACTTAGATGAATCTATACTTTTTAATGAAATCCCAAGCTTGACTTAAGTTCATTTAAAAGGATAGGTTCTTGTCTATGAAACAAGCTAGGTTCGGAAGTATAGCTACGTGTGAAGAAGGTGTTAGTACCTTCACAATGTCCACTTAACATGGTACCTAATTAATTATATGTTATCCTTTTAGCCTTAATAAATCAATTTTAAATTCTATATCTAGTTTTATTTTTTTTAATTAATTTTATATTTTATTATTTTATTTTATCATTTTTACAACAAAGAAAAATCCTTTGATATTGAAATGTCTTTTGAATACTCCAATACTTATAGTAGAATTCAAAAGAATTTCTCACCTAGAAATTTTCTCGAAGTTATTACTTTTAACCTTATCGAAATTTCATACTCAGAGAATTTTTATTCAGTCCTTGACTTATCTTATTTATTTAATTTATATTTATATTTATATGTTTCTTCAAATAAATAAAAATCTCTTGATATTGAAATGTCTCTTGAATACTCTCATACTTATGGTAGAATTCAAGAAAAATTTCTCACCCAAAAATTTTTAAGAAAATTATCCTTGATAACATTCTTGAAATTTCTTTATCGGAGAATTTTTTTTACTCATTTATTTATTTATGTTAAACTTATTTTACATGTTTATTTCAAATTTATTTTTTTATCATTTTGAAATAAATAAATATCCTTTAATATTAAAATTTCTCCTAAATTCCTCAATCTTAGCTTGGATTATAGTTTTAGAGATGACAGTCATTGCCAAAACCATTCTCCTTTTTTCTAAATTTTTTTTTTTTTGCGTGGTCATTACCCTTTTGGAAGAATTGTTTTACATTAAGTAGAGCACCTAAAAGAAATTTTCTGAATATTTAGCCCAATCAAACAATATGCCTATGAGCCCTCATACTAAACTCTAATGCATTCAACTTGGATAGTATGTGGAGATGGTTTTACTGCTTTGTAATTTTTTTTTTTTCTTTCACACTTCACAACTCTGGCGTCCCATGGTAATACTACTTTTCAGTCCTCACTAGTTGCTCTGATACAAAAAGATTGGAGTTTAAGGCTGGCAATTCTAAATTAGTCAAAAGACTGGTTACAACTCAAGCTACAAGAAGCCCATTGCAAGCTTTCAATCATTACTTGTTATGTTGAGTACTTGTTTATCATAGATCATAGCTTAATTAAGGACAATAGTCTTATAAGTACATTCAGCCCAGCTAAATCCCACACCAAAACATTCAACATGAATAAATCAATGACATAAATTACACAAAACAAATTTTGATGAAGTCTCTTAGGTTAAAAGAAAGAGACAAATAGAAAAGTTAGATAGAATTGGATTATTGAACTTTTCATGAAAGGCAATTGTTTTCTTTACCTCAATGTAGTAGTCCTCGGCATAGAGAAGAGCTGCAAAATAATCCTGGTAAGTTGAAGGAGACAAGGCTTTCACCAGAACTTCAGGCAGAATATCTCTCTTGATTAAGTCCTCAATGTCCTTGGGAATCTTGTAAATAGGTAATGTATCCTTTGGATCAGCCCAAGTATACTTTCCTTTCCCTTGCTGGTCGATAAAATAAGAAGGTACAGGGGATACAGTTGGCTTAAGGGACGGAAGGGGGTTAGAAGAAGATGAAGATGGCGTGGAGGAGGATGAACTTGGTTTAGAAGATGTTATGAAGAGGGTTTGGGAGACCACATAGACGGTTTAGAAGGCGTTGGAGATGATGGAGATGGTTTTGAAGATGCGGGGGGTTTAGGAGAAGATGTTGGGGGTTTAAGGGATGATGGCGATGGACTACAAGGAGCGAGAATCAGCTTAGTTGAAGACTGAGGTGGTTTCGTGGGAGTTGGAGATGAATGAATGTTGTATGTACCAGAACTCCTAGGATTCTGAGGCACTTGATAAATTCTGTCCACAGACTTCAGATACAATGATCCAATTGAACTAGGATTATTTGTCTCTGAACCTAGAACTACCCTGTATTCAACAGGTACATCACTTGGCCTGGACTGCCATGTTGACTCTTTTCTGGTTGGGTTCAAGAGCGATGAACTGAGAGATGAATTTAAGTAATGCTGTGGGTAATTGCGAGTTCTGGTTACTGAAGATGATTCGTCTATGGAAGAACTAGGAGTGGAGAGCCAGCTAGAAAATGTGTTATAAATCCTAGTTGTACTATAAATATTGCTGAAGGAGGTTTCATTGTCACTAACATCACTGCACTCATCCTCACAACTACCATCAACGTGCTCGTCTTCACAACACAGAGCGCATTTCAAGAATTCAAGAAGAAAGGACATTTTCTCCTGCCATCAAAAAGGCATACATTCTGTTCAGAATATTTTAGCATTAATATAAGCTTTCTAAAGAATCATGCTTCGTGAGGTTCCATCCAGGTGACGAAAAAAGGTCGAATCAAGATTTCAGCACGAAAATAATCCTTGTTTTCTTTCTATATATCAGATACTAAAGGACAACAAAATATACGTCGAGATTGAGAAAACTGGAACAAGAAAATGATATCCAGAATTCCAGATTATAGCTTCGCTTTACTTTTCTGGTCTTTTATGAGAAATCTAACAGAGGAATTATAAAGAAATGCAAAAAGCAATATATTACACGGAAAATGGAAATGATAACAAAGGAATAAACTTGTATGGTGGGCATAACGATCAATTCATATTCGATCGCAAAAAGGAAATGGATGACCAAAAGAGAGAAGACTTACCTTACCAGATCAACTTCAGATTCTGAAGCAAACAAATGGCTTAGAATTAAGAACAGATTCTCTGTTCTAGCACAGTTTCACCATAAAATTTATTTTAAAAATAGAAAGGTTTGGAAGGTTTCCACAAGGGTGGGGTCCCTTTTCTTGACATGGCAAGATCAGACAGGAGCAACCTACGAGTACACAGTCAAAAGGAGCTCACTACCCAGTACCTGCTGGGCAAAGGCTGGAGCTGACTTTTATTCCTTGCTTGTTCACTTTGGTCTTCCATACGAGGCACTACATATGTTGCAGATGTTTCCTACTAAAATCTACTTGTACAGGTACAAAGTTGTGGAATTAAACTAAAAGATGTTGCAATACTCCAAATCTTTGTTTGTGGTCTGTCAGCCAAATTGCTCACATCTTGGATTTCAGAGCATCAACCAAGTTGGGTCGATCAGGAAGACGTAGAATTTCCCAGTGAGGATCATCAACCTCAGTAAAATAGCGATTTACTGTTTCTTCGCTAACTGACTGCAAATTTGAAGGCGCCCACTGTCATATATATTCAAAAAGAAACAAAAATCAAATGAATGGAGTAAGCATTGTGCTTAGAATCTTTTTCTTTTTTGAATAGCAGCATTTTATTACTGAAAGGTGATGAACATCATTGTGCTTAGAATCTAACCCAACCCATTAAGTCTTACTTATGAAATACGACACTGTTTGTCCTGTAATATCTTGCAAACTTTGCTTCAGAAAAATCTAACAAATTTGTACTAATCAATTTGCTATTCTGTAGGAAGATGCTTGAGGTGAAACTTTGACAATCATGATTTTTTATTTCAAAAACAAAAAAAAATCTTAGAATATATGTTGATTGTTTATTACTTGAAACTGAAACACCTAGTATCAGAAAAGCAGCAGGAAATCATTCTTTGGTTTGTGTCAAGTATACTTTATTTCAGACATTTCTTCAAGAAAGAGAGGGCTTGCACAACTCTGTTATTAACATCTAAAGTTCCATGTACTGATACCCGTTTTCCCTCTATTGTCTTGTCTTGGAATATTTTATATGTTCCAACGAAAGTAGGATTTCAGAAATGAATTGAATGTATAGTTGCAATTGTATTCAATTAAGTGTTAAAAAATCATTGCAAATAGATCTTCACATAATGGCAAGAGTACCTTGGGTTTATTGTCTTTTTCAATTAGCTTCGCTCTTCCACCCTGCAAGCATCATCAATTTAGTAATAAATTTAATCTTGAAATTAACCAAGGCATCATCAATCCTTCGTCCTTACCTCCCAAAAATCTTTGCTAATAGATCCTCGTAGAATGTTACATACGACTATATACTCAAAACTAAGACATTGTTCAAGTGTTTGTTCTCGCCCTTTCCTGATCTGATCAAAGATTTAAAAAAAATATATTATCAATTTCAAACCTCTTTATTATTACTATTTGAATAAAATATGAACAATAACAGCAAATTAAGTGATTTTTCACTATTTAGAATATGAACAATAACATACTGATCTCAAAAAGATTTTAAGGCTAGTGGGACTAGCAGCTTCCATAGACTTTATTGCCTTGATTATCCACTTTTCTGCTTTATATTTCATTTCCTTCTCCTGCATACAAAAATTATTTTATTTTTGTAATATAATTGTTTAATATATATATATATATTTGTAAAAATAAGGTGTTAAGATACACTTACAAGCGCTAATAATATGTCTTCAACCGTATTCTTCGAGAAACATTTGTTTATAGTGTCCAATCTGATTTATTAACGCAACTCAAAGGTAGGATAAGAATCAAATATAGAAGGGTTACGACAGAAGAAGGAATTATCAACAATTATCATATAACCTTGCATAAGCACTCTCTCGTTTAATAGGTGCTGCACATGAGAATCTCTCAATTTGTCTGGCAATCTCTGTTGTGTCTGACGTTCCCACTTTATCAAGCTCATTTTCGAGCAAAACTAGGTCCTAACACATGTAAAACATATCATGTTTTTTATTTATGAAAATTTTATGCATACCATTGCGAAAAGAAAATGTAAATCCGTTCAATAAAATTTACCTTGGACAAAACGAAATGAGTTGCAAGTCCACATGCAAGCATTTCCATTCCATCCAACCTTGCTCCAGTTAGTCCCAAATATTCTCCTTCAATATTTGACATCAATTGAACAAAAATTTTAATATTTCTCCTGTATTAGGTTCATGCCCATCTGAAGAGTTTTCCAAATTAATTTGTTACATTCTTAGAGCTTTATTCAGTTATGTGTTCGGGTCGGGAAAGAATCTATTACCGAAATAGCCTGGAAGTCTAGAAAGAAAATAGGACGCTCCAACATCGGGGAAAAGGCCTATTGACGCTTCCGGCATGGCAAACACCTGTTCAAAGTTGGGATTTACATAAATTAATGTTAATTTATTTCTTTCTCAAACTAGTTCAATATACATACATATAAAACAAAAAGAAGAAAACTTACAGCATTCTCCGTAACAATTCTAAACTTTGCATGCATAGATAAGCCAGCACCACCTCCCATAACAACACCGTTGATAAGGGAAATCTTCAGTAATCCGAATTAAAAGAATTAATTAGAAGAGTTAGAGGGATTATGTAATAATTAAAAGAGTAGTCCTAAATCCAACTTACCAAGGGCTTCTCATATGTTGCGAGTAAGTAATCTAAAGCATATTGCTTTCGGTAAAAATTTGCTCCGAAACTCCAATGACCTGATCATTCATTGATCATCTAGGATCTTAAATTATGTATGAACAAGACATAAGTGATAATATGAATATATTTATTATAAATAAGTTAAAAAGAGAATAAAAATAAGGAAGTAAAAATCTATAATTATAGATTTAATTCTGTTTAATAAACAATATGTTGTTTTATTAGCCAAAGGCCAAAGCAGCCACTAGCTCAATATATTAACATAGAAAATGATTAAAGTGCACCAAAAGTAGAAAAAAATTACGAATAAGGAACAAACTAACCTATTATCAGAGCACCAAGTACGGCCACAACATCGCCTCCGGCGCAAAATGCTCTTCCATTGCTCTGCAAGAACAACTTTTGGTCAGTAGTAATAATATTAATGTATCCATGAATATTAATATGGCTTTATTAATATAAGAATGAAAGGAAATTAATTAGCGTAGGTGAAATGGACTATGATGTGTAGAATATTACTTTATTAATGAAGTGGTAGTGGTATAAAGTGGACCAAAAGGCTTCATAGAGAAAATTTCTCAGTGAAAAATATGGTGAAAGTTGTTTACAATGATCGTTATTAATCAATCATAAGGAAAGAATGTCGAATATTTAGAGAAACATTGTAAGTTTACCAAGTATTGATGGTGTTGATAAGTTGGCTGGTAGGAATGAGTGTTGATATGGGTAGTAGGTAATGGTATCATGGTGTGGTTTTTGGTTGGACAAGTGGGTGTTGGATTTTCCTTTGATAGAAGGTTTTTCCTTTTAACCATGGAGTAGGAGATTGGCCAAAGCAACGAGCAATGCTGTTCATTAATGGAACTTGATCTTTAAAAGAAGGCTATTTGAGCGAGAAATAGACTCTTTGGAGGATTTGCTGCGGATGCTCGACCAAATCCATTTGGATAGCGAGGAAGAGCGATAAACTAGTTTGAGAGTTTTGGATAACAAAGGTTCCTTTTTCAGTGAAGAAAGCCACAGCTGTCCTGGGAACACAACCCGTGCTTTAGATTTAGAAGGCCTTGATTTTCCTCAATTTGAAAATATATTATACCCAAAAAGTACAAACTTTCCTATTTTTAATTGCATTCCTATTAAAAGCTTTTTGATGGTCAAAGTTTTTCAATTTGAAAATATTAATTGTTGATGCATGTACTGTGGTCACGATGATGATAGTTGCCATTTTCTAATTTCTTACTATTATTTGTGAATTATATGTGGTTCTGATTTAAAGTGACGGGGATTACATTGAATAATCGTAAAGTTTATTGAAAATTTTTCTCCAATTATGTGAAGATATAATGATCGGTAATATTTTGAAAAAGAAATGATTTAACATGTGTGGAGCTACTTTATGATTTTTATGAATAGCAAGAAATGACCTAGTGTTTAATAGGAAATGGTTGGATAGATAAGATATAGTTTTCTTGATAAAATTAGATTTATGTTTTGAATCAAAACTATAGAAAGAAATAGAGCTATTGATGAGTTTGGGGGTGGTCAAATCTATGGACTTTTTTTACTATTTGTAAAAATGTTGAATCTCAAAGAGGTATTTCTTGGATTCCTCCTAAAGAGCTCCAATTTGATGCGGATGTGGGTGGTGGAGAGGTTTTGAGAGATTCTTTTGGTTCAATAATATCTTTTTTGGCTCATTAAGAGAGCAAGAATAGAATTATGTTGAATTGGTGGCAATCAAACTGCTTTTCATATTTTTCTTTTGGTTTGGATAAGAAATCTCTTATGGTAGAGTTTGAATTTTATGGTAGCTACATCCTAGGTGTGCAATTTGAACTTAAGACCTTGACAGAAATGAAGAATTTTTAGTGAAACAGATAGGTTAAAGAAGATCCTAAGGAAGGTTGTTTTTTACATACTCTCAAAGAAACAAATTATTTTGCAGATTTCTTAACAAAGTTTGACATTGATAGATTCGAAAAGTTTTATACTTGGTGGTAAGGGAAAGTAAAAACTATCTCTTGCTAAAGTTGATTGTAAATTTATAAAGATGTGTCTTGCTTTATTTTCATGCCTGTTTATCTCAAACTTCTGAGATAATAAAGATTGTACAGTCTACTGATCTTAGTACCATTTATATTTGGTTAAGAGAGAAAAATATTAATCTATCCATATAAAAGAAAGAATGGCTTGGATTCCTGGAAAGTGAAGCAACCCATTGACTAGTCTAAAACAAATTAAAAGATCATTTTTCATATGTTTTTGGATTCTGACGATTAACTACCTTCAAAATCACGAAATTTGTTGTAGAATCTTGCTCATATGCTTGGAAGTTGGTTAGCATTTGACAGATCTGCAAATTAGAGTTCAACAATAATGCCAAGCATATATAAGTTTCATTTTACTTTGAAATTGCATGTAAAAAAGAACAAAAAGTTTAATGCTGATTTAGATTTTTTAACATTTTGATATTTTTATCAAATGAATAGTATAAAAATTTAGTGGATATTATATATAATAAGTAATTAAGTCGAACTTACCATTTCATAACTGAGAACATTTAGCTTCTTTGGTCTGTTCAAAATCACTTTCTTGGCTGATGAATCTCCCTCGAATAGTACCTGCAGATAGCAATACTGAAATTTGTTGAATTTTGAAGTCGTTAAACCAGTTTGAAAATATATACATGGAGAAGGGGGATTCAAACTCTCAACTCTTTAGACAGAGAAATCATGTACTAATTAATAAACTAAATGTTTGAGTTTACTTAATTTATTAACCATTTAATTTAGAAGAATCATAAGAAATAAAACATATTGGAGGATATTTAATGTTAAGGATACAAACTTAGCTCGTCAGTTATTAGTTTATTGCCCATTTTTAAAAGGGTTTATGGCACCACCGAAAAGAAATGATGTTAAAAGGCTAATTAAAAATCATAGATAAATAGAAAGAAAATGTGAGAAAGGAAAAAGAACAAGCATATTGTAACCTGATTGTGCTCTCTTTCCAAGGTGAAAGCGAGGGCCATGATGATTTTTTGTGTTCTAATTTCCAACTTAGAAAGGGTAGACAACAGATCAAGCAGGTATTCCATATATATAGAGTACTCAAAGCTTGAGAATAGATTCCCAAGCCCAAAATATTAATCGTTGATTAATTTGGTTATAATATTTTAATTTGCCACGTCATCTCTGCAAGTGGGATGTGCTAGTCACGATTTTGTTGTTGCCTACTTTGTTGTCGTGAATTTTGAAGTACCAAGTCTATGGCTTCCTTTGTCTCTTCGTTGTCAAGTCCAATTAAAGGAAAATATTAAAAAGGATATTAATTTTTTTTTTGGAAATGGAATTTGAATATAATTTTTTTAATATATGTATATACACACACATTATTTATTGAATCAAATATTTGAATGCATTACTAATATTATTTGAAACAATTATTTGTGAAAAAATTATAAAAAATAACCAACCTCATAAACTTATTTCAAAAATAACTTTCAATAATATGTCATACGATTATATTATCATAGTAAATTAATATATTACTTTATAATCAATTATGATATATTGACATGTTATATAATCATCAATTATGATACATTAGTCTATTACTTAAGCACCACGCGATATAAAATGATAAATGATATTTTCGCTAAATCAATAATTAGTCTTAAGAGCTTGTTTAATTCAAAAAAAAATACAAAGATTTTATTTGATTCAAAATAAAATTATAAAATTTATTTGACTCAAAAATAAAAAATAATATTTCATTAAAATGTAATAAAAATATAAATACTTATTTAAATTTTTTTGAATAGTTTATAGTTTTTTTAAATATTATATATAAAAAAACTCTAACTAAATAGTTTGTCTAATTATCTTAATAGATCCCTCCGACCAACCCACGTAATATAAAATTTTAAAAGATAGAATAAAAAAAACTAAACCAAATTAACCCATTAAGAATAAGAAGGAGAAAACTCCAGCACACACATTTTATTTCTTTGTTTCTTNGATTGTAATACCCAACATCCTACATCTGATGTGAATATGATTGTTAATACTTATATAACAATCCAAGCCCACCACTACTATCAACTTGAGCTTAAACTTTTGAAGGTCACGTGGTTTAGGCCCAAAAAGTTGCTGGACCAGTGGTTGGACTTGGGTTGTTACAAATGGTATCAGAGCCTACGCCAGTCCGATATAAACTTCTTGGTTCTGTGAATGTGATGTGTGGCTGGGATTGTGATGCCCAACATCCCACATCTGATGTGAATATAATTGTTAAGACTTATATAACAATCCAAGTCAACGACTACTAGCAACTTGAAATTTTTGAAGACCACGTGGTTTAAGTTTAAAAAATTACTAAACCAGTAGTTGGACTTGGGTCGTTACAAGATCCCTCCAACCAACCCAACCCACGTAATTATAAGATTTTAAAAGATAGAAGGAAAAAAACTAAACTAAATTAACCCATTTCGGATAAGAAAGAGAAAACTCAGCATACACATTTTATTTTTTTGTTTCTTTTTTAACCAAACAGTATCCACATTTGTTTTATTTGTTTTTTTTTTGAAAAGTCATATATATATTATATATATATATCATAAAGAGTAAAGGGAGAAGTGCTTAACAAAAATTACCACAAATCTCCACTGAACCTACACCGAGACCAGCTACAGGTGAGGTAAACAAAAAATCCAAAAGGAGAGGCATCTGTACAAAGCCACAATCTGCTCTACATACCACACGAGCCTAAAGAAACATCTAACAAAAAATCGTGGCGGATGTGGGTTGAGAAGAATTATCAGGCAAGACAAAAGAGAAAAGAGAGGTAAAAGAATAAACAGAGAGAATTAACGCTGGTGTGAATGATTGAATGCGATGTACATGGATGAGAAACGAATCTTAAAATCAAAGCAATCACTTCACCATTTACATTTTATTTGTTTGTTTTTAAAAAATTAAATTAAATATTTAAATTTTTTTAAATTATTATCATAATTTTACATGAATTTATTAATTTTTAAAATAAATTATCCGTTTCAAAAAAATTTTCTGCTAGACACATAAGTCTAACTGTTAGTTAAACATTAGTGTTTTGTCAATTTGATGAAATAGTAATATTAAAAAAATAATTTTACTCTTTATTAATTTAAAAAATTAATATTATGTAAATTAAATTTTTAAATTTTTTTTACAAAAAATAAATTTCTCTTAGGTCAAGGGAAGAGAGCATTTGCTGTGGGGTGGTAAACTGAAGAATAGGAAAACCACCAGCCAACCACATTGTTTGAAAGAAAAAAAATTTTAATTTTTTATATTTTTTGTTAATGTGATTTGTATTTTTAAATTTTATAATTTATTTTAAAAAATAATGAATTTACGTAAAATTTTGATTAAAATTTAAGATTTTACTCTTATTTTTATCATAATACCATCAATGTTGGTACAAATGATTAGATGCCATGTACAATGATGAGAAAGAAACTCACATGCGGCACAGGAGCACGTGAAGAATCCTATGGTGATGAACAAGATTCAAAAGCTGGTCACCGTTGGCATGGTCCAGATCAGATAAATGTGAAGGAAATTTTTCCATTTTTGTTTTTCCAGTTCAGTAAATTTGTTCTTTTGCAGTGTGAATTTGAATGGTGCAATTTATAAAAACTATTAGTTTCAGTTGAAAATTTTCAAAAAGAAAAAAACATGACTTAATAATTAATTAGGTAAATGTCTTTTTTTAATAATTAAAGCTTGTTTATAGTAAAATTTAATTGTTTATTTCGTCCTCTTTAATTATATCATTCCTTTTCTTTTGTCAACGTGTTAAACATAATCATAAAACTATATTATCTTTCAAATAACATATTTCACTATGTCTTTAAAAATTTTCTTCATTTTATCTAATCACTCTTATCACATCAAAATAAAAATTCTCTATATAAAAATCACATATAAAGCTATATCTTTAAAAATTTTCTTCATTTGTTGCCCTAATTGTCAAACAGCCTGTCTGCACCTTTAGCTGATGCTATGCAGGTTCGTATGCATATATAGTTCCACACATCATTCCTGTTTATAACATGACTTAATAATTAATTAGGTAAATGTCTTTTCTTAATAATTAAAGCTTGTTTATAGTAAAACTTAATTATTTATTTCATTCTCTTAAATTATTTTATTTTTCTTTTGGTTATTTACGTGTTAAACACAATCATAAAATCATATTATCTTTCATATATCATATCTCGCTATATTTTTTAAAAAAAAATTTCATTTTGTCTACGACTCTTATCACATCAAAATAAAGATTCCTTATACGAAAAATCAAATGCAAGTATATCTTTGAAAATTTTCTTCATTTTGTCTACGACTCTTATGATATCAAAATAAAATTTCTCTATACGAAAAATCAAACGCAAGCTATATCTTTGAAAAATTTTTTCGTTTTGTCTACGACTCTTATCACATCAAAATAAAGATTTCCTACACGAAAAATCAATTACAAGCTATATCTTTAAAAATTTTCTTCATTTTGTCTACTACTCTTATCACATGCCACATATATTGATAAAAGATAATGACAAAATTAGCTTGAATCACATTACAAATGACTGGGCTCCCTTGATTAGATTTGTTGCCCTAATTGTCCAACAACCTCTCTGCACCTTTAGCTGATGCTATGCAGGTTCGTATGCATGCATAGGTCCACAAATCATTTCACTTTTCACATTAGCACAAGTCACAAAAAGTAAATATTTACACACCGCTAATTAAGTTGCCCACCAATTTTGAAAATGCTGGACGTAGGATTTTTTTTTTTAATTTAAAGTCAATGCTGCAAGTAATTAATATAAAATTTTGATTTAGGATAAGCGTTGGTAATTAATTAAAAAACTCTATGTTGGATGCATTCCATCAACTTTGTATCTGTTACACGGTTAACTATCTCTATATAAAAGGATGTTGGGCTTCTCTCTGGAGATGGAGGACATACAATATAATTTGCCTAGAAATCTAAGGAGATTAACAAATCTCCAGCCAGAAGATCAAAATGGCATGTGCTTCCCTACTTCCACCTGCTGCAAGAAGGTATATATATTTCATTAGCTCATGTATATTACTGATCAATCAATGTGTGTTCCCATATTTATTGTTATTTTTTACATATCTATATTGAGTTTTAGTTAAAAGGAGGCATCTTTGTTATTGTATCAACCATCATATTCGCTTTATCTATTTTTTTTATTAATAATATTATTCAGTAAACTTATAATAATCATTAACTTGTTCAAATAGTTCATAAATTTCTATTTATTTATCAACAACACGAATGTCATCAATAAAGAATATATTAAACATTAATAACAAAAAATAATATATAGGATCTGAACCCTTATTTTTCTTTCCAAGGCTAAAATATATTTTATATTATTTTTTAATCAAATCTGATATTTTATTATCACAAAATTGATACGATACTTTGGCAAAAGCCAAGGGTGTGGCCTAAGAGACCAAACAGACAGTAACCCAACGAGGTTCTGTCCGTACAAATGCGCCTAATGGAAAACAGAGTCTTACACCGGAAAATATTTACACAGAATAGCACAATATCATCAGGAAGTATAAGGCAACGTCACCACCACAAGTATGCAACACAGCATCAACCCGCGAGTCACAGGAACAGAACAAACATGCGACACAGAAACAACCGAAGAGTCACCAGAAGCATAGCATGCTTGACACCAAATCATGCACAGCTTTTCAAGTGAGAAATAAAATAAATCCATAGGAAAGCCTGGGAGGTCATGCAGTAGTCAGATTCAACACCACACATAGAACATCTCACTCTCAATCCAATGTTTTTGAGTCGAACTTACAAGTTTTAACTATTAATTCAATATTTAAGTATTTCCTTAACACATAAAATTGTAACTTATTTGTATTAATAATGTTAGTTTTTTAAAAATTTTAATTAATAATGCTAGTTTTATTGATAATTACATGGTTTTTTATTTTTATTGAGAATTGTTCTTAGGCTAGAAGGCAAGGTGGCATTGATCACAGGAGGTGCTAGCGGCATTGGTGAGTGCATTGCAAGACTCTTTTGCGAGCACGGAGCTAAAGTTATCATTGCTGACATTCAAGATGAATTAGGCCAATCCGTATGCAAAGATATTGGTCTTGCACTTGCATCCTTCGTGCTTTGCGACATAGTCAAAGAATCTGATGTCGAAATTGCAGTTAACACCGCAATTTCCTTACATGGAAAGCTTGATATAATGGTAAACAATGCTGCCGTCATTGACGACGCCAAACCAAGCATCATAGAGAATAATGTGGCTGATTTTGAGCGTGTCATTAGCGTTAACTTGACAGGCGTTTTCTTGGGAACTAAGCATGCGGCTCGAGTAATGATTCCTGCAAGAAAAGGCAGCATAATTTCACTGGGTAGCGTTTCATCTAGTGTCGGTGGGGTTGCTTCTCATGCATACACAAGTTCAAAGCATGCCATTTTAGGACTCACCAAGAACGTGGCAGCAGAGCTCGGGAGGTTTGGGATTCGAGTGAACTGCTTATCTTCCTACTTCATTGCAACACGGTCGGCTATGAATTTCTTCAAGCTGGATGGAGATGAACGCCCTCGTGTTTATTCTAACCTGAAAGGGGTTTTTCTTCAGAAAGAAGATGTGGCCGAAGCTGCACTGTATCTGGGTTCTGACGAGTCCAAGTATGTGAGCGGGCACAATCTTGCAGTGGACGGAGGTTTTACCACTATCAATCCAGCTTTTGGCTTGTTTGCGTCATCTCAGTAGATTTTCTCGTCATCTTTGATGCTTCATTGGCAGCTAGTTCCCAGGGTCGAAGCTTTTCTAGTTTTACTTCCTTGCCCCAGACGTTGCTTTGAAAAAGTAAAGTTTGTCTTTTCCTGATAAACAGCAGTGTTACTTTAGTAGATATAGTATTGTTACCATCAATAAGTAGAATATATTGTTTATAATGGCGCTGTCCCTGGATATGGTTACCATCAAAGGACTGAGAAATATAAATTTCAAGAGATTTTATGTTTTATTTTTGCCTTTTTTTCTATTGATTATTTACTTTTTGCTGTTTTTCTGATACCAAACAAAAATTTTATTGAAGCAAGGCATGTTTGCCCTGAAAATTCACAGAAATTGATATTTTACGCAACTACAATGTATCAAAATTGTTTTCTCATATTGTACATGTAAATCCTCTCAAACTCATAGAAGGGGGCAGGTTAATTAATGGAAAATGATAAGAAAAATTAGAGCCAAGCAAAAGTGATAATGTAGGATAAGCACAGGACAAAAGATTACAATACAGCTATTTTGTGGGGAAGTTCTGGGTGCAAGGTAGGTACCAATACTATCTGCAATTAGCACCAACAGCTTCGTGGATAGATTTGAAACCATCCCTCTCTAGGCACTCAGCAAGTTCAGCCTGCAAAAACAGCACAATCACAATAAGCCATACAAAATATTTAACAACAACAATAATTCATCCATTTGAGCATCGGCCATAACCGACAACTTAATGATCCCAACCCAACATCAGCCCTCCTAAAATCGAAAGATACCCCAAAAGCATACAAATTGAATGCAAAATCCAGGACTCAAGAAATATCCTTAACTTCTCTCTTAAAATGACACAGATGAAACCTGAACTAGGATAAAGACATGAGCATTTACAGGATTATGATATTTCACAAAGTCCCAAAAAAGTTACAGATCCAAATAACAAACAGGTGATGGATATGCCATCAGAGAAGACGGCATATTTTCAGTCACAGTGCATAATGTTTTATACCCTTTAGGATGTAAAGCAGAAAGAAAATAAATAAATATAGAACTCAAAAAATTAATGGAGAATACCTTCATTTGAGGAATTAAGGCAGGGCCTCCATATGCAAATGCAGTATAAAGCTGAACAAGAGTTGCTCCAGCCCTTATTTTATTGTATGCATCCTCACCACTATGTTGAATGCATAAATCAAATTAATGGTGGAGATGAAAATAATAACAATAGCAGCAATGGTGATGGCAATGATGATAATAGTGACATCATCTATATAATAAGATGAAGGTAATGATCACTCAGTATCCTGACTTTACCTGCTAATACCACCACAGCCTATTAATGGGATCTTTCCCTGGAAAAGAAGAATGCAGGTCAAACTTATAAGTTAAAAGATATGACCATTTCAAGACACTAAATCACACAGATGTTTAGAAATAGAAGATATGACCATTAAAGCCAAAAGCTCCATTACTTTATGAGAACTTTTTATTAAAATAGACAACATACCCTTGTTAGAATATACATTTCCTTTAAGACATTGGTTGACAAATTAAAGAGAGGCTTCCCGCTTAAGCCACCAGATTCTGCAGAGACTGGATTTTTATTTACAGGATCTGGTCTTGAAATGGTTGTGTTTGATATAATCTAGAAAACAGAGAAAGGAGCATGTCAGGGAAGAACAGTAAAAGCAAGAGAAACAAAAAATTAATGCACACTCATACTATTTACCCTGAACCTTATATAGAAAAAATGAAGTAAACAAAAAAGAAACTATGACATCACAGCTTCTTAAATCACACCATTATTAACGTTTAGACTACTACTGAGCAATGTTCTTTCCTTGCATTTAGAAGAAATAATTCATTGGGAATATTATTCTTTAAGAAAATACAACTTCCTTTCCAGATAAATGTAAGAACTAGAGTACAACTTGTTCCATTTGTCCGAAATGTTAGTGAAAGAACAAAATGGTCATATATGAATACAAACTATAAAAGCATATGAGTTAGAGATATGACTGAAATGCACCATCAAGTGAGAAAAGTATAATCGCATAAGACATGGACAAGAAATATAGAAAATTTTAAAGGAGAGAAAATTACCAATCCATCCAAGCGAAGGGCAAGAGCAACCTAAAATCAAAGAAAAAGAAGAATAAGAACATCATATAGGTAAGCGATGAAGTAGTATCTAAATGCAAATAGGACATACAGCTGCTATATCCTCAAGGTCTCCTTTAGACAAGTCTGGAGCAATTTTAACAAGCAATGGAGGAGGACCCTCCTCTCCCCATTGCATTTCATCACGAGCGGCTTGAACCTTTGATGAAAATGCAAAGCAAAGTTGAGAAGATCAAACTTCTGCTGTAATATATCAGAAAAGGAAGATTAAGTTCAGAGCCAGAGATCTATACCTTCTTAACAAGATCCTTCAACTGTTTCCTTCCCTGAAGCATACGCAATCCAGGAGTGTTTGGTGACGAAACATTAATAACCTTAGAAAGTTGTGCAAAAAGAGGTCAATATTATGGCATTTAAATAATTGAATTGTACGGATGTTTTAAACAAAGAAAAACTCAAGGAAAACTTCTTGTAGTAATATTACAACCCCCCCCCCCCCAACAAGGTTATATCAGAAAACATATTAATATTTTGAAAATTATGTATCCACCTCCCTCCTGAAAGAGGTAAGCATAGGAAATTTCAAGGGAACAAGTCATGCTAAACAACATCTTTAGATAATACAAGTTACCAATTCTATCATTTATCTTGTGTGAAGATTTTGTACTCATAAAAAACATGGAGAGGAATGAATTAACCAAAATAAAGAATATAGAACTACCAAGTAATCGGCATACTGGGATAATGTGTGAACTCCTTGAACATAATCAGCAGCAGCATCATCACTTGTCTTATTCTTTCCAAGATTGACCCCTAGAATTCCAGGACCAGCTTTGCCCCCATGGTTGGCTTCATCACTGGAGGGTGATGAAGAGCTTGAAGTCTCCAACTTCCTCTTACCATGCTGGGCACCCAATCGCTTTGCAACAGCAACAATTCCTTCACTGTTGAACCCACACCGGTTGATGATAGCACTGACGAATAAATCAAGTTAGATAAAATAGAAAATCTTAAACTCCAAACAACATGAGTTCAAGCAGTCAAATCTCTCAGAAAAACCACATTAAATTATTGACTGATCCAATCCAATGCCACCAAACAAGCAAGATCATAATTAAAAAAATGGTAGAAAGGGAGATTAGGCATTCTCACCCTTCTTGTCGCAATCTAAAGATGCGTGGCTTTGGGTTACCCTCTTGTGGAACAGGGGTTACCGAACCAACTTCCACAAAGCCAAAACCCATACCAAGTAAGCCTTCAACAGCTTCTGCATTTTTATCAAAGCCAGCAGAAAGGCCTATAGGGTTTGAGAACTTCCTTCCCCAAACTTCTAATCCCAAAATCGGTGGATCAGGCCTCTTCTCCCTAGGAACCCAACCACGAGCAGCAGCTGAAACAGCTAGTGTATGGGCAACCTCCGCATCCAAAAGCGCAAAGAATGGATTTACAAGTTTTGTTGCTGAGAATAGCCAACCACTGCCAAAATTCCATGCAATATAAGTTGATGGAAAATAGATGCAACAGGAGGATTCATTTCACACTCCGGCATTTTTGTGAATGGATCCATAAAAATTTTCTATAAGTTAAGATCAAAACATAGATAAAGGCACATTGGCAATTACGGTTTCAATGACAGGAAGTTTAAAATCCCTAGGCCAACATCATCAAAGAACCCTTACCTATGCAGATAGATATAAATGCAGAGTTTGGAATAAGTTAGCAGAAAGAATTACATAACATCTATGCTTATAGTATTTTTCTAAACCAAAACTATCATCATCTCTGATAATAAGATTTTAGATGATTTTTCAGTTACACAACTTGAGAAAGCTAGTTAAAAAAAATCAGAAACCAAGAGCAGAAGGTCCTCAATGTTTGGTTTTACTTTATGCATTCAATGATTGCTATCAAAAACGATTTAAAATTAAATGAAAAAATATAGCGATGAAAATAAAGAAATCAAAAGACAAAATGCTGCCACTTTTATAGCTGTTTTAGTAATATAACTTACAAGGGCATTTGTCCCAGAGAAGCTACTTGTTCACTTTCTGATATAATTTTCAGATTGATTTTAGAGAAACCATACAACAGTTTTCTAAATCCAACAAAAAAAAAGATCATGAGGAATTGTAGATATTCCTTTAAAATTTCTATCCATAAAAAGGACAAAAACCCTCCCCATTTGCAAAATGAAACAAGATATGACAAAATTCTTTGAGTTACATAGAAGAGATATCATTGTAGGTCCAAAACAAGTACCAGAAAGTTGCTTCATCAACAGTACTAACATAAGCTCCTCCTGCTATAATTAAGCCTATGGTGGCTCCTGTCAACAACCTCCCCTACAATTTAAAAGAGACAATATACCTTGGATTCAGAAAATAATGTCTTCGAACAGAAAATTCAAGCACACAACCAAATGAACATGAATAAAAAGTTAACGCCTCGTACTGAAAGGAAAAAAAAAAAACTAGCAATCCAATGTTTTAAACCATCCCATAGACAATTTACTATGTTTTCAAACATTCTTCTCTTAAAGTTGGTCTAGCAACAGAACCTACTTTATAAAAACCCATTTAAATCCTCCCAATCACAACTTCCAAAATACCCAGTTCCCTATTTAAAGATTAGACATTTACGCATAGCTTAGCTAAACTTTTATTGCCTAAATATTTGAATAAAAACAAAGATAAATAAAATCCCATTAAAGCTTGAAGCACCTCTTTTTTATCTATTTGATAAAAAAAACATATAACTTTTCATACCTGGAGGTAGAAAAACACTTACTTTTTTGGAAGAATGAGGGATTTTAGGAGCAGAAGTAGCAGCGGAAGAGCAATGTCTGTAAGCTCCAACGGAAGTTGAAATTACCCTTTTACGCATGAAATCTCTAAACAATTTTCCAGCTGCCTTTGTCGCCATTAAATCAAATTAAATTGAATTTCCAACACGTAGAATGCAAAATTGCAAAGAGAGAGAGAGTAACGAAGGAAGAAAAAAGAGAAACTTTTTTTTCTTAAAAATTTATTGCTTTTTGTATTGAAAAGTTGATAAGAGAGGTTAAGAGAGGTTTTAGCAGAGAAGGAAAAAGAGGAGGCTGTGAGGTTTTTGGTGTCCTTATTGAGCCCTTATTCCTCGCGCCTTCAATATACGGGGAACTGTTTGCGTGATTGCTATTTTGCTACATTTGCTTAAATAAAACCTCATAAAAAATTAAACTTCTCAAAGTTTTTTTTTATTTAGAAGAAAGGGTTCCCAAAAGTTGCAACTTTTCTACAACTAGGTTTTCAATTAACATCAAAGAATCCCAATATAATATTTTTATTCTTCGGCATAGAACTTAGAAGGGAAGAAAAAGGGTTGTTGGGTATGGCCTTGGGCTACTCTTACATGGGCCTAAGGCCCAAGACAGTCCTGAAAGGTTCAATTGCAAAGCAGTAGAGAAATCAAAAATATTATCCAGGCCTTTCTCAGGGAGGGGGAACTGAAGCAAAGAAATGGCTTGTCATCTCCTGGTGACCGACTTCACTCTCCCTCTGAAAAGCCCCAAGCTCTCTTACCTGGTTTGCCTCTTTTCTTTTCAAGACTATCTTTTTATATATATTGGCACCAAAATGCCTGCAAGAAAGCATAAAATTGTTGTCAATTTTAAAATTTTATTGTAGCTGTATTTTTCTGTTCTTTCTGGCTTTTTTTTTTTTTTTGGTTAATCTTAAAACAAGAAAGAATGTTGAGGAATGTTTGTTTATTGCTGAGGGATTCAGAGTGAGCAGCAGAAAGGAAGGTCTAATGGGTCGCAAAAAGTTTCTAGAACAATTGCTTACTATGGGCTAAAGACGCCTCCTTATAACCTTGTGAGTGATTTTTTTATTTTCCTCTTCTTTTATATTTTCCTTTTTTGTTGTTCAAGTTGAATGGAACTTTTTCCCTCATGTTTGCATGTGTATTTTGACACTAATTATACGGATTAAAACTACTTATTCTTGTTTTTTATGGGTAAAAAACTGTCTTGATATAGCAATTTGTGGCTTATTAAATGGACACTTTTCATTTCTGAACTTCCTTGACCTTAGACTTATCTGCATTCCTTACTTGTTTGTAGGACGCTTTAGAACCATATATGAGTAAGAATGCATTGGAGGTGCATTGGGGTGTGCATCATCGTGGCTTTGTAGAAGACCTGAATAAACAGCTTGGGAAAAGTGATTTACTGTATGGCTATACTATGGATGAACTCATCAAGGCAACATACAACAATGGGAACCCCCTTCCTGAATTTAACAATGCAGCAGAGGTATAAAAACTTGAAATGTTCATCTTAAATTGTTTGGTTGTATTTGATATGTGGTTCTCATTTTTTTTTTGGTTAAAATCGATTCTTGGGTCTCTATGCGTCAACTGATGAACATATTTAGTAACCATTAATGCCAGAGGTTTAATCCTAGAGTGAGTTTACATCTTTTTCTAGAATTGGATTTGCTTTCCCAAATTTCCTTCTTCTTTTGAGGAACTTTTGCTTCTGCTATGTACTACCATTCAGACGTGTGTTTGTGTGTGTTGTTCGTAGATGAAAACAGTGTGTTCCTATACTTATTTCTTTATTGATGTATCCAAGTCAAACTATGGATGATTTCAAGTTTTTATTCACATTTAGTGTTAAAAAGCTGACTTTTTACAACATTTTAAAGTAATATCAATGTCCATTGAAGTCAGAAAAATCTAACATAAAATCAACCACTTGAGCGTATAATTGCAGGTGTGGAATCATGACTTCTTTTGGGAATCTATGCAACCTGGAGGTGGGGACATGCCCAAACTTGGTTTACTTCAGCAGATTGAAAAGGATTTTGGGTCTTTCACAAATTTCAGAGAGAAGTTTGTAGAAGCAGCTCTTACCCTATTTGGCTCTGGCTGGGTTTGGCTTGTTTGTAAGTCTTTTCTCAAGTTAATTTCTGTTTGATCATTGATGGACTTGCACACATGAAAAAGAAAATAGTATTTCACCCTCCCATTGTTCCTCTGCTAGGTGCCTAGAGTCTGATTTCCATGGCTTGCACTCATGTAAGAGATAGGCATCCTTGCATTAGCCTTTGTGTTTTTTTACTAGGAGGGCTATCTGTCAAGATACCACTCATGCACATACCCTTCTTGTTGTTGCATGTATACAAAATGTATGGTGCTTCTTAATTTCCTTTTTCTCCCTTGGTTCTTGTACTCTTGTTTCTTCTTTTGCATTCTCCTTTTTTAATTCAGTACAAATCTACAATAGTTGTTGAACTACCACGTTACCACCACTTCCATGAAGTAGAGCAGTTTTAAATTTTAGTAAAAATTGTTAGTTAATCCATTAGCCCCAGTTGGTTCTGGGTGACAATAGTAGGACATATTTGGAAGATGATTTTTTTTCTTAGGTTGATTCTGTACTTCATTGTAATTTCTTTCATTTAATTGTTTCAGTGAAGAGGCAAGAGAGACAACTTGCAGTAGTCAAAACATCAAATTCAATCAATCCACTTGTGTGGGACGACATTGTATGTCAATAACTACATATCCATATCTGTAATTATTTGTGTTCATCTTAGAACTTTATTTTAATCATGTTCTCTGGCACAGCCCATCCTCAATTTGGATATGTGGGAGGTAATCTCTCTCTCTCTCTCTCTTCTTCTCTCTCTCTCTCTCTCTCCTCTCTCCCTCCTTCCTNGGCACAGCCCATCCTCAATTTGGATATGTGGGAAGTACTCTCTCTCTCTCTCTCTCTCTCTCTCTCTCTCTCTCTCTCTCTCGCTCACTCTCTGTGTTGACAGTATATTTGTTTGCAATTGCAGCATGCTTATTATTTGGATTACAAGGTATGGTACTCACTCTCCTACATCATTTTTAGTCCATTATAAGATATATTCTTGAAATCACCATTGTCTGCTTTTAAAACAGAATGACAGGGGGAAATATGTAAATGAATTTATGAACCATCTTGTGTCTTGGAATGCGGCAATGGTACGCATGGCACGTGCAGAGGCATTTGTGAATTTAGGCGAGCCTAAAATTCCTATTGCTTGAAATGCTTTGAGACCTGAAGCTCTAAGCCTGTGAGTAAATGGAATCAGAAAGCTTCTCACTTTGATGGCAGAAGTTGGCAATGGTCTGAGGTTTTCATACCTGTGCTACATTATCAAGTTGTTCAAAGCATGCGAATTCACAGCATAGCATCCCCTGTTCGAACGAAGGGAACAGTGTTGGTTGTGCTGCAACCTCTCCCCAAATTGCAAATCCTCTGCTTGTGATGCTGGTGCTGATGGCAGTTTGGCGGGGAGGGGGTTGACAAAAGCATTCAAACTTCTAAGCAAGACGTGTAAAGAAAAGTAAAAAGAAAGAAGAAGGATAGTAGGCTTTTGACTATGTGTTGTTGTTGCAAGCCTGTGACTGATACATCCTTGCCCAAAATGTTTATTCACCTAAATAAAGGAGATGGAACAATATCAACCCCTGTTTTCATATTGTTACCACGTTAATATTGAGCAAGGTCAAATCTCATTTTTTTTATCCTAATTCTGGGCAACTGTTGAGCTCAAGGAAAGCTTTTGTGGCATCGTGATTCTATCATAATTAAACAAAAATTTTATCATAATTTGAAGGTTTATTTTATCATTATACCAATAATAAAATTAGATCCTTTTGAGTAGTTGGTTGATTCCAAACAAAAATCAAAACAAGAGAAACATGATATACAATTCTAACGCCGACAATTAGATTATGGCTTTATTTATCTTTTTGAATTATAAAAATTAAAAAAAATAATAAATCAATATCAAATTATTAAAAGAAATTCAAAGCCACCGAAAAACTAAATTAGTACTTTAAAATTCTGAAATTGTTGAGTTCACTGGTAAGACGAGGGAAGATGTCCTAAAAGGAATCCATGCCGTTGCCTCTACAGCTGTAACTTGTCTTCAAAGCTAAAACGCTACCCTTTTTTTTAATTTATTGTTCCAAACGACACAGAACAACAAACAAACCGAAACAACAGTTTACAGCTTTCTGGGTATCGAGCGAAACTAAAAACTTTGGCTGTCGGAGACTCGGCGTGTCATACTTTCAGGTTTGTCACTTTCTCTCTCTTGATTCAGCATTTTAGTGAAGAATCAAGGGTTTTTCTTTCTTTTCTTTTGTCTGATCAGCTGTTGGATGAATTGCAGTTAAGTAAGTGATTGGCTCCAAAAGTTATTAAACACTTCAATTCTGTATCGTTCTGGTTTTGGAGAAAATTCTTGATTTTTATGACAAGTGAAGATTAAAAATTTTGAAGAGATGGAATGAATGAATCACTGCTTGTAATATATCTGTAATTTCCTATAAGCCAATTTTTCTCTTTATATGAATAACAGTTCCATTCCCAGAATACGTAGAACGATAGATTGTATTGTTCAGATAGAATAAGAGTTAGAAATTCAATATATTAGTCAGATAAGAAACCTAAATTAGTTGCAGTCAACTTGCTTTGAGAATGGGCATGTTGGATATTAATGATATCAGCTATGATCAGATACTGGAATTCCCTCACCACAATTGCCCCCTTGCTGACAGATTTTTTTTTTTTATCTCCAATTTAGAAAACCATTTCACACGCAGATACAAAACAACCAGAGTAATTGTTTTTGTAATGTTTATAATATTCTCTAGTTGGTTGAGTTTATATGAATATTATCATAGCAGAAAATTTTGATGCAACGCTTGCTTCTCCATTTAGACCTACCCTGCCATTTCTTTGATGCTCTTGTTCTAATGTCTCCTTTTATGGCTCTTATGTTGGAGCTGGCATCAAATTTACAAGTGCAAAAGTGCTAGTGACTACTTCACTTTATTGGCAATCTCTAATGCTCTTTCATTTTTTGCTTTTTGCCTTTAGTTTAAGCAGAAGAGATGTCATGCTTAAAGCATCTCTGGGAAGATGTTGCAACTCAACTTTCAGTGCTGCAAATGCCTGGCGTTTTATCTTTTGCAGGTCTAAACTAAATTTTAGAAACGCTGCTTCATCACAGTTCTTCACCGAGATTGGCTAATTCTTTGCTCTAATATATCAGTAACTTGGTTCAGGGACAGAAATTGATATATTTTTATCTAACAAATGACAGAAACTTTAAGTTATACAGCCTGCAGACAGTTATCTCAGATGTTCTTGGCAATAATTTTCTTTCATAGTTCAGAATACATCCTAGCAATTGCCATTCATGGGAGATCAAATGTTACTTTCAAATCATTTCTCATCAGCAAAAATTATCTTTCTGCTATGATCCTTTCATTGCTGGAGTACTTCCTTGAAATTGTTCTATTTCCTGGGTTGAAGGAACACTGGTGGATAAGTGACACAGGTCTTGCAATGGTGGTAATAGGGGAGATTATACGAAAGTTGGCAATTATAACTGCTGGTCAAGCCTTCACGCATCTTATCAAGGTTTACCACGAGGAGCATCATCAACTAATTACTCACGGAGTCTATAGATTTGTCCGTCATCCAGGGTACTCTGGTTTCCTCATTTGGTCAGTTGGCACTCAGATAATGCTCTGCAATCCCATATCCACAATCGCTTTTGCAATTGTTGTTTGGCAATTCTTTGCAGAAAGAATACCTTATGAAGAGTTTTTCTTAAAGCAGTTTTTTGGGTCAGACTATGAGGATTATGCACTTCGGGTCCCTTCTGGGGTGCCATTTGTAAAATGAAGATTTATGAATTCCGTTGGTAGGGCTGGATTTGTCTTTCTATTAGCTTTCTGAGTAGGGATTCATTCCGACTTTTGAGATTGAAACGATTAGCAGTAACTGGAGCAAGATTTTCCTAATATTGCTGCCTCTTAATTTCCTTGTAGTTGTAGACTTTTAACGTGGGTCGGATGATGGTCTTTAATCATGGTGGGAGAATCTTCTTAGGGATAGGCGGGAATTGGCCCTTAAGTACGTGCTGGATTCACTGAGGCGTTATATTCAGGCTCTTCAAGAGTACTGATCTTAAAATCTGAAATAGTATTCTCTGTGCATTTAACTTAATTGGTATGACTGTGAAAAACCATACTGTTGGTTTTCAAAAATATGAACTCAGGGGTCCTATTCTTGTCACCAGACGAGAAAGTGTCATTCTTATGGTGATGCTGTTTATGACGTAATGTTGCTGGATTAGAATTTTTCATTCTGCTACTGATGCTGTAATAAGCCTGTAATTCTGCCAGATCAGGCCTTTTCATTTTGTGATACTGTAACGTCTGTGGATTACAGAATAAAGAAAGCCGTTGATGGCCTTATTGTTTTTCACAAGGGAAATACATTCAGGCTCATCTCTCTACATTGGGAGGGAGTTACCAAATGCCATCGCCAGGAGAGAGACAGCGCCAAATGGACAAGAATGGCAGAATTAGTTGCAATTGCAACCATGGAGATTAGCTTGTGTTTTAAACAAAACGAACATAGTATTTTCTTGCTTCTCAATCAGAGTTCAAACTGAGCGCAGAAAATTAGTTAACTCATCTCTAAAAATTGACATGGATCAAACTGAGCACTTTCGAAGAAGTTGACTTATTTCTCGACACTGGAACAGGATTGCATGTATTGACTATTTTCCTTGGAAGACATGGAAAATTCACACCACTACAAATCTTTGAAAACAAAATCTGCTTGCGTAATAACTTGTTATGAATACAAAATCTTGTTGTTCAACGAAAAATTGATCATCTGTCCATCAGGCAGGTGAGGAGGCTGGCTCCTCTTCAGTAAAAAATGGGATAGGTTTTGTTGGAGCAGGCAGGCGGCCAATGCTGTCAACTTTATCCTTCAGTTTGGGAGGAGGCCTAGCTGGTTTTGGCAGCAACCTACCCTTCTTTTCAAACCACTCAGGCTTGAGCAGAGCTCTCAAACCCAATTTGTTATAGTGTACTCTCCTCACAGATCCACCTGCAGCTTCAACTGCTTCCTTTGCTCTAACAGTCACCCTTGAAACCTGTAAACTTCAACCGTAAGACCAACTTTTTCGTGTTGGATCCAGAAAGGTAATACATGCATAATGACTAAATCAATACTTAGATGTTCCAATCACATCCAAGAACATCTTTTAAAGCACTATGAAAACAGTAGTAAACACCTTCAAAGCTAGAAGTCATATACCTATCTGAAAAATATAAAAAGATAATGCTAGATGAGGTTTAGATCATCAGACAGCCTGAAATTACAAATACATTAGATGATGCTTGCTTCTTTTTATTATTCTAGACAGACATAAGTTAAATCCAAAACAGGGCAGAGAAGAAGCAACAATGATCTCTTCTCTATATAACAGTCAAGTCAGTATAACAAGAAGAAAGCTTTCAGAAGAATATTTTACCTCCAGATGAATTGGCCACTTAATCTGTTCAGCACCACGTCCCATCAACCTTACACCATCCTCTATCTGTTTCCCTATGGCCCCAGCATCCTACGTAACAGCAATAATCAGTGGTAATCATTTCCCATGAATATTGATTTAATTTGGATATCAGAGTAAGAGTTAATTGTACCTTAAGCGTCTTCATTGTGATCAATTCGTGAGAATCTATCTTCCCAGCATTTATAAGTTTGGCAATCTTTCCCAGTCCTACTGGCTGCCCGAAAAAGAATACATGAGTAATTTAAAAGTAAAGGAAAAAAGCTCAATTTAAAAAAAAAACAAAAATTAAGACTATAATAATAAATCTTCAAGAACACATCCTCTCAACTTCATGAACATCAATGCAAGAAGCAATTCTCAATACCAAAAACTAGAGGAAGCAAAAATCGCAACTTATTCATTCCTTTCAAAAGTTGACTGAAAATATTTAAACAGGATAAAAACCTCCATTGTCAAGACTCTTCAAATCTACAATAACATTTATTAACATCACCCACAGGATTGCTTGCGTGATACCACAACTGAGATATCAGATGGCCACAATTATAACAGTAGATTTCCTTTAGAATTTCAAATACATTGGCTTTTCTATACATGAGTTTCCACAAGGATTAAAAAAATTAACACAATAACCCCGAAGAAACAACAGCTCCTAAGATGATTTTACAAAAATTAAAACCAATAACCCAATATTCAGCAACAATGAAAGGCCAAAACTCAAAAAGTGCAAGCTACAAGAATAGCATTCTCTTTCCTTTCTAACTACCACTAACATAAGTCAACATGCAATTGTATCTGAGCTGCAGATTAATAGAGTATAAAAATCCTGGTCCAGAAGATTCAATTTGATCTTGTAGCTGAATAGCAGTAGTGTCACAAGGAACAACAGGATAATTGCGCTGTTTTCTGCTCTTACACTTTCTCCAAAAAAGAGGAAGGCAAAAAACTTGCATCGCACAGACAATTCACAAGTTACCAATCAAATAGGAAAGTCCAACATTAATACACAATTTTGTTTGCCATTGCATATGTTCAATACAACCCGAACATGACTTATAAGTCATCGGAAAGTGGAGATTAATTCAAGACATAATTGACATACATGCTATATACGAAAATTTTTAGGAAGTTTCACCCACTATCTAATTCCCTAGCATTTTCATTTCTGTTCAAAAATCTCCTTTTCTCATGAACCAAACAAAGAGAGAACTTACAAGAAGAAAATGAATTACCCAAAGGCTCATATCTAGAGGGTGACAAAGAAATTCAAAGGAAAAAAAAAAAGCAAGAAGAGTATCCCTCCAAAGTTCCAAACTATCTAAACAAACTTAAGAAAAGGGTACCTGAAAAGTGAGGCTAAAAGGGTTCTTAAACCCGCGTTTAGGCAAACGCCGTCGCATGGGGGTCTGCCCTCCTTCAAATCCCAACTTCCCATTACCTCTAGCCTTCTGTCCTTTATGTCCTCTCCCAGCAGTCTTTCCTTTGCCAGACCCAATTCCTCTCCCTTTCCTCGTCTTCTGTTTTCTTGGAACCTTGTCTTTCAGATCGTTCAAGCTCAAAAGACTATAAGCTCTAATACCCTGAAACCAAAATGACCCATTTTTGATAACGGGGTTGGAGCATTGGAGGGATTGGAAGGAATGGAAATGGAGGATTGGTGATGGGTTGCTGATAGGTTTGGTTTTGAGGAAGTGAGAGGAAGCTGAGATTATTGGAGAGAGCCTTCGTCTTATCATTGTAAGTGATTAGGTTTTGGGGTTTTAATTGGATTGGGAATTTTTGTTCATTTGTTTGGGATCTAGGGTTTTGGGAAGGTTCTGCATTTGCTCTCCAGTCAGTGGAGTTCCCTGTGTTAGAAGAATAGAAACCAAACCTTGTGGGGTTTTGGGGTTATCATCTGCTGCTTTGTTCTTATGTTTTCGATTTGGTTAAACCGAATAATGGGCTGCCACGTGTTCTCTAAGTTCATAATCCCACGTTTTTTTCTTTATTTCATTTGGTAGAGGCCAATAATTCCACTAATTTTGAAGGGAAAAACTAAAGAGGACATTTGCATAACCCTTTTTTAAATGAATTTAAGTAATGAATAAAAATTACTAACAAATGTAAGAAGTACAAGCTAGCAACCATATTTATTTATGATTTATGATCTTAATTATTCTATCTTTCGTGAGTTATTCATCATAAATCTCAAAATGAAATCATTCATGATAAATTTTACAGTAAATTTGTCAAAAATATTCCTAAATACAATTAACATTACAAATTTTTTGAAATTGTAATGATAAAAAAGGATTTAGTAATATTTTGATCATTAATAAAAAAATAATTTTAAAAACATCTCATAGTAATCTTAATAACAAACCCTTTTAGTCTCATAATATAATCCAAAAAAACTATTTTCTGATACAGTTCAGCCACCAAAAATGGTTAATCACCTAGAGGAGGCCAAGAAATGAAGGTGTGGCAGATTTTGATTTTGACACCAACTTCATATATGTAGTGACAAATTCAGGATTTTATATAAAAGGATAATTAAAGGTTAATTATAAGCATAATTATGTTCTATATATCAAGTTTTATATATAATATTAAAGAAAATTAAAAATAAAGGAATAACAGATGACTTAAGCTCTACCCGTGCATATATGTAAAGATATTAATGCTATTGTAAGTAAAAGCCTCAGACGGTTTGTTGTGTGCTCATTAAAGGTGAAAGAAAAAAAAGAGGACAGAATGAAATTTAATGTTGTATTGATTTTCTTAAAGTCGTTCCATGAACAGAGAACCATGCAGCTATGGTGGAGAGCTTCTGCAGTTAGCATTAGTCTTCTGGATGAGAACATGCGCAAGACAAAGTCTCATATGCACTCGCCCCAAGGACTTCACCAAGCACTCCGTGCAGCATGGAGCCCATGCATGGCATGTTGGCGAACCGGCGAAGCCCTTGAGGGAGAGTGAATGTGAAATGCCTTGTTTATACGACTCTCTCTGTTGCTCGCCTCTCCTGTCTTGGGAGATAGATGGCTTGCTTGCTTATATAGCCTCAGGCTCAGGATTAACCCTAGGCAGTGCAGCTCCAGTCGTCCACATTTCCTGCAGCGCTGGCACCTCCCAATTTGATAAAAACAGATTCTGATGATAAGAATAAGTTCTGCTTGTTTTGTTGGATTATTATAAGATATATCAAGCATCTTTCTACACTTTCTGGAAACTTGCTCATGACTAAATGGCAATGCCCATATCCATATGAAAGTAAAATTTTTCACGTGGCTTCTGCCTGTGTATACTACTCCTATCAACAACTGTGACTCCAATAATCATGATTATTCACCACCACTAGGACTAACAATGGATGGTCATGTTCATATCAATTGGTTTCATTCGCTTTACTTTGCATATTTCATGTATTTGATCAACTGTCTCTCATTAACCCATGTGTACGTATTGAGTTTTGAAGATTTTGAAATCAGATCGATGAAGTAAATAAAACATATATACCCACCAATTACCTACAAGGCTGAAGTACTAAAAATTTTTTACTTGTGTTTGTATCTGTTGATAGCGACTAGGTTGTCTCTTGAATGAACTTAAGAGGTAGGCCATGACTGGGAAAGCTTCTATTGTTTCCAATGGGAGGAATATATTGGGAGTAGATATGAGAATCTTAATCTTTAGGTAGAACTTCATTATCCAAAGTTGACATTCCATTGAACCTAAAAACCAATATGCAAATTATAAGAACTAGAAAGGCACATAGTTAGAATGATAGAAACATTTGAGAATGCCAACATATGGAAGAAAAGCAACAGATCTTAGCCATTGAAGGAACCACAATCACTTCTAATCTCACCATTACTCCCTGTCTTAACACCTATGCTACTCATCTTGATCATAGCCTTGACAAAGTAATTAAAGAAAATTTGTTGATCTCTAGCCATGATATTCACATAAGGTCGCGTTAACGAATCTACACCCAGCATTTGATCCGTGGATAACAAGCCGAGTCCCTTCTGAAGATTACCGCCATAAGCATTATCGAAGATAAATGCTGTTGTTACATCATTAAGTGCAACGACAGTGGGATCCAGATTTTTCCTGGGGCATGGACCCCGAAGACTTAGCGCGTAATCTTGGTTCATGGTTGGGTCAATATCAAATGTCTTGTTGTAGCTATAGATTCCTGGCATGAACTCCATGCAATGCGAGAAGCCTATGGTGTGGCCTCCTGATAAAGCCACCATGTCTAGTACTGATAATCCTTTGGACTTGAAGAGTGAGATCAACTGGGAATTTTTTTGTTTGCCTGAGGGAGGTTTCCAGCAACTCTTGAAGCCTTGGAAACCAGCCCATCTCTTCTCCCCTTTTGCACATCCCATCTTGGGCCTCCCACCTGTGCAATTCGAGACAAGTAGCTTCAGTTCATCTACAGTACAAAGCCCGCGAACTATTTTCCTAAATTGAATTTGATGCATGGACATACCAAACTGATTCAATTGTTGTTTAAATCCATAAAATCGATTTTATGAATGAGAAATGATTAGAATGTTACCAGGTTAACCAAGTCCCTAGTGGCAATTGCCATAACATCTGCACAAGATACTACTCCAGGGCATTGCATCTCCATAGCTCTTTTAGCTCGAAAGAACACATCGAAACCATCTCCTGGAAGCTATAGGTTAATTTCTGAATCCCTCTCTGCCTTGTTGGTCTTACTTGACGCAATCAATACTGATGCATCACAACCCTTACAAAGAATCCAAGAATTTGCGCAATCTAATCTATCAGAAGTTCATAAACCAAAAACAAAGAGAATGTAATGAACATTGAAAGGATAGTTACTACTACTACCTTCAAGAAATTACTATCTTGCATTCAATCAGGTACAACATTCAATGTGAAAATATTTTATATATAAAAAGAAATAACACCTTAACTTCTCTTAAGAGGCTCTCAGCATTTGCCAGAATATAAAAGAGAAGCCAAAATATCAAACAAAGTACTTTGACATGAGGTGAAGAAGTATATTATTGTTTTTTGGTTCAGCGCGCAAAAGTAGCAGTTCTATGCACTATTTCCAATTCGCTTTAAAAGATACCTTTCGGTGAAAAGTAGTGGAATTAACCACAGGGGAAAGGGAAAATGTTAATTTAGATAGACTAATGGTACCAGACTCTCACGTGCAATCGCATACAGCACAAGGAAAAGCAAGAAACATAGAATACACTACCACCATTTGTGCCTGCAAACTTCCCTCTCCGTAAGAGTGTAAGACTCCTCTTTGCCTGATGTTCCGTTCTGGTTGCTTAGACTAAGTCATGTATAGGTATGAAAATACGCAACACATCACAGATATCTCGATTGAAACTAAAGGAAATGAAAATTCTCTAAGCCGTAAGCATGCAGTAGTAAATCTAGTAACAATGTAGTTCTTAACCATATTGTTATTATTTGCACTGAATAGCTGATCGGCATTAATAAATTACATTAATTAAAAGATGGTGAAGACATTGAATGGCATACAGGACAAACTAACCTCAACGAAGCAATCATGGAAGAATATGCGTAGAGCTCCAGCGGCAGTAACAGGAGCCTCTAGAAGCTTCTGAGACACCACATTGTGGATGATTTGCTCGACATTGGGGCAGCTCTTGTTGTAAAAATCGTAGCTAAGATCCACTACATTTGTTGATCCAAGGCTACATGGAACCATATCAAAGTGCAAGAGGAAGCAAAAGAAGAAACAGCGGTTAGGCAAAAGAAGAGATAATGGAGCTATGGCCATGAGTAAGAGTGGAATGAGAAGGCGATTCCTCTGTTCATGTACGTATCGTAGCACCCATATAATTAGCAAGCATCGTGCATGCTGTTTTTTGGCAGCTGATGTTGTGGAAAAAAGGCCTAATTGAGACAAGAAGAAAAGCCAAAGAAGGGATCCTTGGGTTTCTTCAGATAAAAAGAGTCGGTTGTCTTGTTTTTTTAGTCTCTTTCCCTGTTTTGCATTTAAGCAATGCAGTTGAATTTTATATAGGATGTTCTTTTGTGCAAATTTAGTTGCCAACTGCTACAAATAGTAATAAGCCAACTTCAATTTATTTTATTACAAGGCCTTCTAAATCAAACCGACCAACACCCCCCCCCCCCCCCCCCTCCCTCTCTCTCCCTACCATATCCCAAAAGTTTATCTAGGACAATATAGACACATCTACAAACATCAATTTGATTCTTTACGCAATTGATTTGAATTCAAATGAACTGATCAAAAGGCTGATGAAGGTTGTGTCTTGAACATGTAAAAGGCTTTTGAGGCTAGGACAAAGTTTGATCACATGCCAACTACCAATAGGACGCTAGGGTTTGTCCTGTTGTGGCTACTTGATATAATTCCAGGGGGAAGTCGGAGGGAGATCGATATCACGGGAAGAATCAAGCTATGTCAGGCATATACTCAGAGTCTTGGAGGCAGAGCTTCCTTTACAAGTTATCATCAATGGTCTTCTGTACCAAATGTGAGAATGCCACGCCCTATGCCTTCTATTGAACCAGAAACCAAAGTCTTGGAATCTTTTCCCCCTCTAATATGAAGAGAGGAATCTCTCTTCTTCTCCCTCTTATGGAGGACAATTGTTGTTTTCTTTTTGGGGGTCAGAAGCCCACATGTTCATCAAAACCAGTAGTGGCTCACTGGCCTCTCCTCTTTTATATGGTCTTTGTTATCACTAGGGCCTTAAGCTTTGGGCTAACTTGGTTTGGGACTTTGGGCAATAGTCTAATGCTTTTTAAAAGAGATGGTACTTATTTTATTTTCTGAGGCAAACTATTTATAAAAACAGATGTTCCTTCTGCTCAAGTGCCTTGGTTTCTAATACCCATTCCTTATTATTCCTGTATAAATCTCCATAAAGGAAAGACTCGTACCCTACAACCCCACCTATGTGCTATTAGTCCTACTACAACATTACTCGCAAAATTTGTTAAATAAAGCAAATAGAGAACAGGGTCTAAGCTATGTTGTCCTATGTTCATGTCAAGCAAAAGAATTTTAAGGTGGAGTAGATAAGTTTCTAAATCTCCGTATATTATGATGACACGAAATATTCTGATTTCCCAGGGCCTGAAATGACCTGTAAATGTCCTGGGGGTGATCTGTCATGGTTCCCCAGCATTCACCAACTTTTATTGGCAGCAGGATGCCACATCATAGTAACTTAACACAGCTGATCCATTTATTAAAAAAAATGGTTATGAAATCTCAAGAGCTTTGATGTTATCAAAAAAAAAAGAAAAAAGGAAAAAGAAAGTGAATGTGAATGTGAATGAAGTCATATTGATTCTATTTCCAGAAGATGACAGTGTTGCCCTTTGATCCATAATGTGCATTTCCCATTTTGTCTGCAGGTTATTCATTGTAGACTGCTGTCAGACTGGAGGGAAATTGAATCAATTGGAGGTAGCTGCCCAATATACTTACTAAGGATGGAAAACCCTTTATCCGCCTTTCTGAGGACCCAAGCCAATAAAGGGGCAGTGGCAATTAGGTCTGACCCATTACTAGAAACCTTTAATCTAAACCAACTTTATAAGGTCAGAAACCAGTGGGGACCCCTAAACAACCTTTTGGCCTTTTGCCTTTTGCCTTTTGCCATATACATGAATTAGCTTAGATAGATAGCCATATATCTCCATATCCCATATAGTTTCTTCTAGGTGCAATCTTTCATAGCTTCCAAGTGACAGCATAAGAAAGATTGCTCAAAGTTTCAATGGAAGGCAATTTCGCAAGTCTCTTTCTAATATACCAAATGGGCACTTGCTCTGCAAGTCAAGACCCTTTAATAATTGAGGTAGTTTGTCTACCACCCTCTCTTTTATCTTTTTTATTATTATTATTGTTACATATTCACTTTTTCTGCTTTAGAAACTACGAACACATGGGGCAATCCCCATGTATCTTTCACTGCATCCCTCAGATTTTCCTAGTGCAAATCTTATGAATATCAGTTTGCTTGCACTCCAATAATTAATTTGTTGCCCTAGTCCAATCACTGCTTAAACCTTACACCTAATGCCAAGTTGGATTGTCAAATCCAAGCATCAGTTGTTCAATTTTTTTTTTCTTAAAATGCTAAATATTATGGGAGTAATTCTAATTATACTTAGTTTGACAACGAAAGAATTGAAAATTTGAATGAATTTCTGCGAATGAAAGCGTCATTATCCAAACTGAGAACAAGTATAAGTATGAGATTGGGTAATATCCACGCATGTTAAAAAGGCAGTCCCACTGTTTCATCCGCATGGTATGAATGATTTCGTCTCATTACTTTCAGTGTTACCTGTAGTGTAATCTATACTGGATTTGAAGCACAGAAAGGAGAATAAAATATTGTTAAGCATTCATGATTATGCACCAAGTTCTTCAAAGTTTTAATGTATAGTTTTATATTGATGCGCATATAAAAAAACCAATGAAAAATGCACCGACCTAATGACTATGTTTGAACAATAAAATACACTTAGCTGCTAAATTTCAACGAGGACTAATTATTGGTATTGCTTAGTTAATGAAATGTTTGACTAATCCTTCTCCCTACTTATAAACTTCTCACTAGTTGGGTCACAGATTCTATGCATTGTAGCATGTCCGTATTCCAAAATATTCCAAAGGAGTAAGGCCAAAACATAATCTAATTGCCTAATTACCGTTAATTAAAGGTAAATCCAAAACGAAAATCTTAATTCCTAAACCCCATATTTAACTTAAAAGGAGATTAGCCTTTGACAAACATGGGGCTGCATTTTCATATGAACCACAACCACATGATCCTTAATAAGGTCAAAAAGTGGGCATGAAACTGATCAACAAAAGCAGTTGATCTTTGATTATTGACAAGAGATCATTTTGGGTAAAGACGACTCAGTTTCAAACAAATTGCTGTCTGTTTAAATTCCTCTAAATATGCAAACCCATCAAATGCATCACATGATTGATGCAATCAAAATTTGGTTGTTTGACAATTGGCTGCATTAGATCATTCAGGCAGGGACAAAATACCATGTGGTTTCATTCGTTTCATGTCTTCTTTTTTAAAGGGTCCATTGTGTTAAGGATAACATTAAGTGAAGATATCAGCTTCCAGACAATTACACATTTCTTGTGTAAATCTACCACATGTCTGAAAATTTTCCTTCTGAGGGAAACCAATAAACTGTTTTGATATATGAAAAAAGTATATATATGCACTCAAAATCGAATTTCAAACATAATGACTTGTAATGAAGTAATTTAAGCAACATTTCTTGATAATTCAATCAACATTTTTTGATAACTATTGAAGTGACGTAATGACTTGTAAATAAATAATTGATGTGCATAATCCTCCGATCCCACTCTTTTGTGGTCTCCGTCAAGTGGATGGCAACAATCCAACATTTAAGGGTTTTATTATGTTAGGTCCCAAATGATTGTAAATTGAAGTTTACTTCTTGTTATATTGTTGCTAATCATGTAAATTTGCTGGCTATTTCTCAGGGACAGGGGACCTTCATCACACTTGGAAGACAATTAAGTAGCTCCAAATAGTAATCAATAACTACTAAAAGGAAAAAAAAAATAAAAAAAGAACTTGTTTTGCCAAATACTTGTTGGAACTCAAGTCAGTAATATTAAAGTTAATGCACTACCTGCATTTAGATCTTATTTATTTCCAATCAATGCATTTGCTTTGTATTTTTCGCTAGATGCAGCAGGTGTGGAGGTGCTAAATACTTTACCTAGGAAAGATGACAAAACCAAAGGGAATATAATCTTTGCTTTTCAATCTTGTTTTCCTATCATGTTTCTCTCAAGTCAAGTAAGGCTCATCCTAAATTAAAATTTGTATGTCCTTCAAACAAACACAATGATCATGCTTGCCTTTTCAAGCGACTCACCTTTCTTAAACAAATAAAAAAAGAAATGCAACACAGCATTGCACTTCAATTTATTTGTGAAATTCAATAACCATTCTATTTGAAATAAAAAATGAAAGTATGGGATTTCAGAATAATGCGTGGATTAATAAATTGGCCTCAAATAAAAGGAAAAAAAAAATTAAGGCATTCTAATTTCCTTAAATCCTATTATAACTATAATGCGTCCTTTTGTTTTACTCCCTCTTTTCCTTTTGGGTTCCACGTGTACCAATAGTTAGTACTTTGCTTCTGCCTAACCCGCCAAAGGGAAAACAGGAAACATGAATCGAGGGATGTGATTGGCTGATCTATGGAAAGTCACACCGTGGGTCCCAAACATCTGATTCCAATCTTTGCAATTTTAGACAACAGAAAGCAGACAGTATCAATGCATTACGTCTCAAGTAGTGAAACATTTGCCGGCTTTCTGGACAAGGTCTTAAGAGTGCCGCAATCACCTGCTCTAGACTTCCACTACGTTTGAACCATCTCTGACCGTCACCGTTTTAAATCCAACGGTTGCGTTTGAAGCGCCCCTACTTCCTTTGACTCCCTCCACGGATTTCTCTGTTCCAACCAAATGGCCGCAAACGTCTCTGTTGACGAAATTGCCCTTGCACTTAATTCTCAATTTAAAAATTTAAAATATTTGAAGACGTTTTGTACGATATGCTGAAAATGGTCATTTATGGTGTTATGAAGGCAGTTATAAAGTATGATAAAGATTCATCTCCAATTGATAACTTAATTATCTCTGAATTATTTAATGGAAAGCTTCCTTTTACTTCACTTCCAACCGAATATTAATTTTCACATAAAAAGATATTACCATGTTTGTAATAAATAGCTAACCACCACCATGCATGAATGATATGCATCATGAGATTGAAAATATAATGATGTTTGCTACTAATGGTAGTCCACTTTACATTTTGTTATTTGTATAATCTATAAGATTTGTACCATAGATTTATTTATTTCAAAAGGTAATAATGAATTAATTTAATTTATAAAAAAAACAAGATGATGGTTTTATTAATGGATGGTAAAATGTGCTATTGTTTGGGGTAAATTAGGAAAGAGCAATAGCTTGTCTATCTTTTTTACCAAAGAATATTTCCACATAAAGATTCAAAAGAATAGTCAAAACAATTTGAAGGCCAAGGCGCCAATGTTTCAAAACATAAAAAGTGGCAAAATCGTCTTTCTACCTGAAATTCGTAAAACGTTAAAAATCTTCTTTTGAATACGGTCGGCATGACGGTATCCGGTAATTAAAAGCCTCCAAAATTCAAAAATTTTGAGGGAAAAGAAAAATAAAAAAAAATAAAAAACAAACCATGAATATTTAAAAAAAAATATGCATTTTCTTTTTTATGTGTGAAGCAGAGAAAAACAGAGAGACAAGCAAAAAAGCTGCATCCCTCTCCTAACGCCTTTGAATTTTCTATTTGATTTTTTTTTCCTCTCTGCACTTTCTCAGAAACCAAACAGCCCCCTTAAACCATCATTCTACTCTTTTGAAACAGTATATACACTTCGCTTCTTTTTAAGGCTTTAACTTAAAAAGAGAAAACTTTGCTTTTTCCGGCATTTTTATCTTCTTCTTCTTTAGTAGTCTTAATTATTTGGAATCTCGAACGTTTTCTAGGGTTTTGAGATCGATCGAAGCTTTCAAGTACTCACTTGGATTCGAAGTAGTTGTTATCTTTTTTTTCTTCAGGTAAGTCAAGAAATTTTTATCTTCCTGCTTTCGTTTCTCTCTTTTTTTTGTTTGTTATGTACTTGGCTTGCTTGGATCGGTTTAGATTTGGTAGATTTTGTGGTTTTTAGGCTTATTATTTGCTTGTTTGCTGAGAAAATAGAGGAAGGTGAAGGAAAAAGTTTCTAATTTTGACAATTCTATTGTTCTACTTTGAAATTTTTGTGTAGTTATTTATTTCTTTGTTTTTTTAGATTATTTACATAATTTCTTGTATTTTCTAATCAGCCAAATGGAAAGGTCTATTTATGAAAAGGGTAGTGAAATTCTATGAAGCTTGTACGTTTGGCTTAAGATTTGAAGAAATATTAAGTTATATTAGATCGAGGTTTTAAATTTGCTGAACGTTTATATGAAGTTGTGATGTTTCAAACTGTTTAATGTAAAGTGAATTCTAGTTGTGATGGTTGAAGCTTTAACCATTTATGCCTTGAGCTTGTTAATGGTGACTGAGGATTGTTGAGCACTAGGGTCTGTGTCTTAAACAATGGTCCCCGCCATTTGCATTGCCTGGATAAGTCTTCAAGTGGGGTCTTATACTAAAGCTAGATAAAACTTTTGGTGAAAACTGAAAAAAGTTTGCTTTTTTGATCTCAACCTTTATTTGATACTTCCTCTTAAAGCTCAAACCTCAGGGTTGTGAAACACTTAGGAGAAAATGTCTCAGAAAACTGGGGTTCCTCCTTCCCACCGGCTTACTAAATCTTTGCCTGTTGATTTTAGGTTCATGGGTTCTCCAACTTCCGCTCCCAGTGGATATGCGGATGTAAATTCAGGAAACAATAGTGTAGCAAGCTTGAGCGCCCCTGAAAATGGTGATTCAGGGGGCAAGGTTGTTGATAGAGTTGAAAATGGTGTTGCTGATACTGATCAGGCCAATGAGGATTCACCATATAGTGGGAATACTGTGTTGGTTGAGGAGAGGCCTTCTTCTGTGGGTGATGAAGACTTGGACTCTGCTGCAGCAACATTACCTTCAGTCTCGAAATCTAACATCGAACGTAGGTGGAGTGACATAACTTCCTATGCTACAAAAAAGGTAATTTGTGACACTTGGTTTGATATTAGGTTAGCCCTTCTGGCTTTGACAGGATCTAGTCTTAAGTTTCTGGTAGCTCTCTTGCTCAACTACTGAATTACTTAATCTTGCTGTCTCAGAAGGTGCAGTCTTGGTTTCAACTTCCAAATGGGAATTGGGAGCTGGGGAGGATTATGTCAACTTCAGGGACTGAGTCAGTTATTTCACTTCCTGATGGGAAAGTAAGCAAATATTAAGAAAACAGTATGTGTTCGTATGTTAAGTAGATATTTGATTCATTTACTTGTATCCTCATTGTAGGTTTTAAAGGTGAATTCTGAAAGTTTGATACCTGCAAATCCTGATATCCTTGATGGTGTGGATGATCTCATGCAACTTAGTTATTTAAATGAGCCTTCAGTTTTGTTCAATCTCCAATATAGATACAATCGAGATATGATATACGTAAGAGCTCACAATTATTTTATCAATTTTTAAACCTTCACCTGAAGGTAGGTGTTTTGCTAATGTCGTTATTGTTATAATCATGTTCAATTTAGACAAAAGCAGGACCAGTTTTGGTTGCTATCAATCCTTTTAAAGAAGTTTCTTTATATGGAAATGACTACGTTGAAGCATACAAGAATAAATCGATCGAAAGCCCGCATGTCTATGCGATTGCAGACACAGCCATCCGGGAAATGATACGAGGTACGTGCAGTTTTTTAACATTGTTCGATTGGTTTTTCTTTTTATTAACTTTGTTAGTGTCATGATTTACAGTTTTAATATGGTTCTTGCTTTCATTTGCAGATGAAGTGAATCAATCTATCATCATAAGGTTGGTTTTCTCTCTCCTTTCTTTTTCCTTCTCTGAGTATATTTCTTTACATGGATTCCACCAATTTTATTTTAGCTGTGTACTGTATGGATGTCTTCTTTATTTGGTATTTTGAGAATGGAAACTACTAACACATTTTGTGGATGATTGTTGAATAAATATATCATAGTTTGCCTATGGAAGCAACGAGTTTCTCTTTTGGCTATAAAGATGCTTTTTTGTGTAGCTCTGCTCTCTGTGGTGACAAGGATGATCAAATACTAAAATGTTCATGGCTTGTCCGATGCTGGGACATGCATGCCAACTCTTTCTGCTACTAATATTTTTATTGAGTTAGGATGTGCAACTATTAAGATATGAAAGGGGACTAGAGTTATTGAAGGACTACCTCTAACTTTGCTGTCTATTAAGTCAGTGCTTTCGGTTTTGACTTCCTCTATGTTTATGATGTTGAAGGTTGAGTCTAAGTTAGTTAAGTATTTACAGTTGCATTTTACCAATGGAGGCATATGTTATTTTTGGGTGGTTCCCCTTTTTGAACCTTTTGTAAGTTGTGAAGGAGATTCTCTTTATTTTTCCTACTTTTGGGTTAGTGCTATATATCTTTGCATAGACTCTTTATTGTCTTTGGATGTGTAATATTTTGTTCTCTGACAGTCTGACTTGCATCCCCTGTATTTACTTTTCGGTAGCTGTGCTCTTTAAGTCAGTTCGGCACATGCGTGATGTGGAATGTAAACCTTAAATTTCATTTGAGTAAATTACCTTTTTAATCATTGTATACTAAAATATCTGATCATAATTATTGGAGCGCATTGCAGGGATTTATTACAGCTAGTTTTGTTTTGTTTTTATAGCATGTGGCTATTCATGTAATGCTTGTGTTGCCATTTTCTTGTCTAGTGGTGAGAGTGGAGCAGGAAAAACTGAGACAGCAAAGATAGCAATGCAATATTTGGCAGCTCTTGGTGGCGGGAGTGGAATAGAGTATGAAATATTGAAGACCAATCCAATCTTAGAAGCATTTGGTAATGCAAAAACGTTAAGAAATGACAACTCCAGCCGCTTTGTAAGTTCCCTGTTCTTTCATGGCTATCGAAGGTTTTCTTTGATTTTATCAATTTGCGTAGAATGTTAGCAATTGTGAAATTTGATGAGATGGCCTTCAAGTACTGATAATTTGGGTGAATATTTCTTAGGGGAAGTTGATTGAAATCCACTTTAGTGAAACTGGAAAAATATCTGGGGCCAAGATTCAAACTTGTAAGCTTCTTTTGACTGCTGAGATCCTGAGATAAAATTTATTTATTTGAGCATATTATGTTTTTCTTCCTGAAATTTGTAACTAACATCAAGCTTGAATTTGTTTTTTCTCTATAATTGGGCAGTTTTACTAGAGAAGGTAATTGTTTGTAACACACCTTGTTCTTCTGTGCCATTAGATCTATTATTTTTCTAGGTATGAGTTGCTAATTTAGTCTATTGTATGAACAGTCTAGAGTGGTCCAATGTGCAGAGGGAGAAAGGTCTTACCATATATTTTATCAGCTTTGTGCTGGTGCTCCTCGTGCTCTTAGAGGTAGTGATTGCTTGCTGTCTTTATTTTTTTTTGGTCTAAATAAACTTCCTGTTGGCAACTGCTAGGGATACAAGTTTGGTCTTTTTTGCTAGATTGCTTATGGTTTATTCATCTGTGAACTTGTCTTAAGGTATGCTTTTTGATAATAGCAGATTAGAGTTTGCTATTATGATGGCCTGGAAATCTATGTGTTATGGTTTTGACTCTCCTAAATCTGATAGTATAAAAGTATTCTTGAGATAACTAGCTTAGTTGTTATCTTCCCTTTTATGCTGTTAGTTTCTGGAAATAATCTCCTAATTATATATATTATGAAGAATTATGTTCAATCTTTTGCCCTACTAAATTATGTTCTTTGCCTCTTTTCATTCAATTCTGGCATACAGAGAAGCTGAATTTGATGGATGTGGATGAGTATAAATATTTGAAGCAGAGTAATTGCTATTCTATTGCTGGGGTTGATGATGCTGAACAATTTCGCATTGTTAAGGTACTTGCTTGTTTTTCATGAATATGTCTCTTCTATCCATTTAGTAATTTGTTATGATTCATACTTAAAACTGAGAAAGTAATTGGCATGTAATTTTTTATGTGTCTAATTTCAGGAAGCTTTGGATGTTGTCCATGTTAGCAAAGAAGACCAAGAGAGTGTCTTTGCAATGCTTGCTGCAGTTCTGTGGCTGGGAAATGTCTCATTCACCATCATTGATAATGAAAACCATGTTGAAGCTGTGGCAGATGAAAGTAAGATATTTCTGACGACCACTATAAAGACTCTTACTACCTGAATTGCCATAATATTTCTTAAGTTTTACAGCTTTATTACTGTTGTTATTATACCTGTGACCCTTCATAAATGTTCGGAAACTCAGCCAACAACCTTGCCTCTATCTTCCCCTCCAAACTCCTCCTTCCTAAAAATAGACTTTACTAGGAAAGGGAAAAATGAAATGGGGACATAGGAGAAATCCATTGAGTGGTGTTATCCCCCATTGGTTAAGTTTAGAGTTTGCTGTGGCTTAATATTTAAGTATCTTAACTATTGCCAGTTAATTTTAGGTTGGATGCTTAAAAAATGGTATTAGAGACCAATTTGTTTGTTACACCTGTTTGTTGTTTTAATGATTTTACTGGCAGGTTTCTCTTTTTGGCAGCAGTACATTGTGCCAGATTCAAGATATGGTGTCCTGTATACTAGATTTTCTCTTTTTTAGTTTTTATTTATATTTCCATTCTAATAGGCAATTGCTTTTTGCCTCTTATCTCTTCTTCCTTTTTAGCGCTGCTGATATGCCTTCTTTCATTTTGTCCATTGGTCTGATATGTCAATGTTTTTGCTACAAAAATGGTTGTCTTCATTATTTTATTCATGTTGTGTTTGCTTGAGCTTCATCTGATCTCTCTGAAGGCTATAATATTACTTTTCAGGTCTAATCAATGTTGCTAAGTTGATTGGATGTGACAATGCGGAGCTTAATCTGGCTTTATCAATTCGCAAAATGAGAGTTGGTAATGATAATATTGTCCAAAAACTAACACTATCACAGGTAACAATCCTTCTGTGTAGAAATACTATATTTTGTTGGTAGGTCATAAGAGTCGTAAGCATTCGATCTCAGTTTAAGGTAGAGCATGTCAAAGATGGTTTCTACGGATAAAACATTTTTCCATGCTTATCGTTTCAATAACATTTCTGTGACATGCTCTCTTTTTAACTCATGGCTTTCATGTGTCTCATTTGAAGACTTGTCTGTTTATTGAAGCTGGCTGGAAGAAGGCTAGAGTTGCTTTGATACCAAATATTGTTCTCATTCTATGTGACTTTATGTCCAAATCTCCTTGTCATTGAGGGAAATCACTTAATTAATGCCATAATTATGGGAATTAACAGGGATTGATTGCTCTGTCATGTTTTTGAAGAATCAAATTAGAGAACCAAATATGATTGGGTTCACAGTACTGCTGCCCTTGCATATCGAAAATAAGCATGGAATTTATAATTGCTAGAGTTTACTCACTTTCTTTCATTTCTACAGAATGAGTTAAATTATATCATTATTATATTTGGCTGTGTGTTTCATACATGACACTTCATTTTCGCTAAATTTCTAAACTGCTTGCTTCTACATCGTAATGTGGTGTCAAAAGTTGAAACTATTTGGGATTCTGACCTCCATTGTTAGTTTATGAACCTCTGTCTGACTGATGATTGTCCTAGAGTCTATCCAGTTACAGTTGGAAGTGATTTTATTTATATTCAAATATTAAGACTTTCTGACATTTATAATCAACACATTCTTTAATTTTCAGGCAATTGACACAAGAGATGCCTTGGCAAAATCAATTTATGCTTGTTTGTTTGAGTGGCTGGTAGAACAAATTAACAAATCACTTGCTGTTGGGAAGAGGCGAACTGGCAGATCTATCAGCATTCTTGATATTTATGGCTTTGAATCATTTGATGTATGTTTCAGTAATACTTTGACTCTCTTATCTCTCTCTTTCTCTTGCTCTCTGTGGCTCTATGTATGTCCAAATTGACCTTTGTTTAGTTGTTCATTCAACGTGATTTCCTTTTACAGAGAAATAGTTTTGAGCAGTTCTGCATTAATTATGCAAATGAGAGATTGCAGCAGCATTTTAATCGTCATTTATTCAAGTTGGAGCAGGAGGTACCTTGTATTTTCTGTATTATATGATTAAATTAAGATTTTAAAGTTATTGATCTGAATTATCATGGCACTTATATAACATTACCAGAACTTAATTTATTTCTTCAACCATTTAGAGCTGGTATGTTTTGCACTGCGTAAATAATGTGCAATAGCAGCTTCAAAATAATATGAATTACAAATAATGTGCAACAGCAGCTTCAAAATAATATGAATTACTCTGAAGTAATGACTAAAATTACAGTTTTCCCACTTTTGGACACAAGAAGCTCAAAACTCTGCTATTGATAATGTGTTGTTACATTTTACGTTTTTCCTTGCAAATAACCTCTTTCATACCATAAGCTTTACATTCTTTGGCAGGGAAGAGTTATCGTAGTAATGAATCATTGAATCTTCAGTGATGATGATTGAAACTACCTTTTTGGATAATTAATGATGATTGAAATATGCAGTCAAAGTGGTGGATTTCATAAACTTTCTTCATCACGAACTAATGAAGAATGCTGAAACATCTTTTGCTCAAGAAAAGTTTTAACTCTTGAATAAATCTTTTTATTAAAAGATAATAATATATTGCTTTGCATTGGCTCTGGTCAATAAGTGTTGTTTGAGAATAATGTAATTTCATTCAAACAAGACGTGTGAATTTCACTATGATTCTTGATCCTTTTTTTCGCCCTTCCAGGAATATATCCAAGATGGCATTGACTGGGCGAAAGTTGATTTTGATGACAACCAAGATTGTCTTAATCTTTTTGAAAAGGTAAGGAGTTCATTTTTTATGCTTCAGCTTCACAATATGCTTTCCTTCTTTGTTCTTGGTATAAGAGATAATGTCGTTACTGCAAGATCCTCTAGGGCTTGTCGTGCTTTGATGTTATTCTGATCTTGTTGTTTGTCATGGCTCATAACCTTTCAAGTTTAATTGCGTAAAAAAGGATGAGTTATCTTAGAATTTTAAAATGAAAAATTAGCTTACATGGTATTTTTCTCCACTCCTGTCATTTGGTTCAACAAAAGTTGCTTTTGCATCTTATGCATGATATACTAAGACATTCTTTTTCTCTGATAGCATCTCAAATTATTCATATTGCATTGGGTTTTGGAAGCTTCTTTTCATTTTTCCCTACCAAATTGTAATTCTTGTTTACATTTTCTTTGGCATTAGATCAAAGAATGTACATGCATATCTTGTGTATATTATGTTATTAATATGCTAAGCATGTATATTGGATTCCTGTTTTTTTTAATTTAACTTTCCCCATCTTTTGGAAGGAGTTGAAGGTAGAAATTTTAAGAATGACAAAAATAATTTAACCAAAATTTGATGCCTGCCTCTGCTACTGATATCTTTAATTCTTTGCAGCATCAATGAATAGAATGTGCTTCTTTGCCTCTATTACTGATATTTTCTTAGTTTTATGCAGAAACCTTTGGGATTATTGTCTCTGTTAGATGAGGAGTCCACTTTTCCAAATGGCAGTGATTTCACATTTGCCAACAAGCTCAAGCAGCATCTAAATTCTAATCCTTGTTTTAGGGGAGAGCGAGAAAAAGCTTTCACTGTCTCTCATTTTGCAGGAGAGGTATATACCTTTCTGATTCATTTGTTGTCAATTGCAGTTTCCTTTGTTGTGTTTCAAGGTGCTTGCCTGCACCTCCTATTTTTCATTGTTGAAAGTATTGGCAGTGGAAGAAAGTTGTGTCACTTTCGGTTTTTATTTATTCTTGCAACCTGACAATTTGACAGTTCTGCTTGGTCCCCAACTCAGGTTACATATGACACAACTGGATTTCTAGAGAAGAACAGGGACTTACTGCACCTGGATTCAATTCAACTGCTGTCCTCGTGCTCATGCCACCTTCCTCAGACATTTGCATCAAATATGCTTAACCAATCTGAGAAGCCTGTGGTTGGTCCTTTACATAAAGCTGGTGGTGCAGATTCGCAAAAGCTAAGCGTTGCAACAAAATTTAAGGTGAAGTCCTTTCCAAATTTCAAGTGTTCCCTAGCTTCAGTATTATAAATATGAATATGTGAAAGAAGCTTCTATGAAATTGCGTGCACAAGTTTGAACATGCTAATAATTTTGTATTTTCTCATTCTTACTATTTTATAGAGGGCACCAGATAGTTTTTAACTTCTATTTGTGTGTCTATTGATCCATTGCTTGACATCTTATGATATTTTTTGATGCTTTTGCAAAAGTTGTTGCTTGTTGCTCAAGGGTACGAGGTTCATACATGTCTTAAGCTAAAATAGGCCATTTTTTGTCTTATACTTGAAGTTTCTTTTGTCCTCCTTTAGTTTTGTGTCAATTTCTTAGGCTGCGTGAAAGGAAATATTGATCAAGTCAAGGTGGGTGGTCCATCGTCTCCTTTGTGATTCTTACATCTGGTTGATCTGGCCTAGATTTAAATCTCTTGATCCACCGTTTACTGTGCTGTATTTACAACCTTTTCAACTAAAACATGAATCATGTAATTCTGGTTTTCCTCAGTAATGGAAAGACTAGTTTCATTCTTTATATTCTTATGTTCTTTTGCTTTTGGCAATTATGATTGTTTCATTATTAGTATGAGGTCCACTTTTAGTGTTCATTGGAGGCAAGGCATGCATGGTTTTAAAAGTTGCGAGTCTTCTAACACTTGTGTTTAATTTGATTTTTCCCTTTTATGTGCCTTAATTTGATTTTTCCCCTTTATGGCAATCTGTTGCGAGTCTTCTAACACTTGTGTTTGATTTGAGTTTTCCCCTTTATGTGCCTTAATTTGATTTTTCCCCTTTATGGCAATCTGTATCCATGGACCGGAGGCATAGCAATCCCAGTGACTGATGTATTTAAGACTAATAACCGAGGAGGTTGCCATGCTATGGTTCAGATTACTGTTTCTCTTACATTATTTGTTTTAATATTATTTTCACTGAACATACTATATTCTCAGATGAAATAATGATCCAAATTTTTTCATGTTTGGCATATAAAAGTAATTCAACTTCTGTGTTAATGTAGGACATTTTTCGAGGAGAATGAAAGAAACTAGATAACTATCCTTTAGGAAATCATAGTGTTTAACTGTTTATAGTTTGTAAAGTCTATGGCTTTTCGAGTAGAACTCTTTTTTGAAGGTTATAGTTAATTTATCCTCTATTCCTCTTATTGTGTTACTATAATTTAGGGTCAACTCTTCCAACTAATGCAACGTCTAGAGAGCACTACTCCACATTTCATACGTTGTATAAAGCCTAACAACTCTCAATCTCCTGGATCATATGAGCAAGGACTCGTTTTGCAGCAGCTGAGATGTTGTGGAGTTCTAGAGGTTGTTCGTATATCACGATCTGGCTTTCCTACCAGAATGTCTCACCAGAAGTTTGCCAGAAGGTAAAGAAGAGGAAACCCTTTTCTCTTTGTCAAAGGGAGGACCATTTTCCTTTTCTTTTTATCTTTCTACACAGTTTTGAGAGTTCATACATATTTGTCAAGTATCTGATTCTTTCTCCAATTTTTTTTTTGGATTTTGGGTGTTTATGGCTGGTGGTGTTGGTTTGTTTTTTATCTTTCCTCAGGTATGGTTTTCTTCTACTGGAAAACGTTGCCTCGCAAGATCCACTTAGTGTTTCAGTTGCAATTCTTCATCAATTCAACATTTTGCCTGAGATGTATCAAGTGGGCTACACAAAATTGTTTTTCCGTACTGGGCAGGTATAATAAAAGAATTATGATTGGCTCATTCTGTGTTGTTTACCCTCTTTTTTTTTTTTTATTTGGTTTTTGCCTCCCCCCTTCCTTCTCTTTTGTGGGGCTATTTTGGGAAAAATGGAAGGGAAGGAGTGGGGTTAGTTGGATGTATCCAGATAGTTTCTGCTTATAATTGATTACATTTATTCATTTACTACTAATCATTGCAGTCAGACCTGCTAGTTTAACCAGAAAGTCAGAAACCCAGGAACCAGGTCTTACCCCAGACCAGGCTACCCCTGAAGCATCTTTGCCCAAAATCCTTGAAACATTATAGGTTATTTTTCATTTTACTAAAAACAGATGCTTGGAAGAGAATCTATAATGCACTAGAATAATTAATTTGTTACCCTGTTAACATGAGTTCTTAGTTGAAACATTTTCATGCGAAAGAAGAAGATTATACTAAGCATAATATGTACTTTTTTAATAGATATAAATACATTCATTTCCTTACTCTTGAGTTGACCTCAATTCCAACACCCTGGCCTTGTAACTCTTGGCTTGAATGATTTGAAGGCAGGTCAATTTTGAAAACATTGCTATCAATACTAGCAATTGGAAATTGAAATGCTTAGGAACATCTATCTACATCATAACCTTGAATTAAGTTGATATAACAAGGACACCTGGGCAGATTGAGGTTCTTGAGGAGATTTTATAAACTGTATAACGCTGTTATTATATGTCTTGATAATCAACATTGAAAGTTCCCTGCAACATGTATCTTTTCTTGATCTTGATGAACTCATGTAAGATTAATAATCAATGCAGATTGGTGTTCTTGAGGATACAAGAAATCATACTCTTCATGGCATTTTACGTGTTCAAAGCTGCTTCAGAGGGCACCAAGCTCGCTGCTACTTTAAGGAGCTTCAAAGAGGAATTGCTACCCTTCAGTCATGTATTCAAATTTTCTGTATTTTAATTGCTTTGAAATTATATTTAAGCAAAATAAGAAACTCTTAAAGACCTGATTTTTCTGTATCTCTTACTACAGTTGTCAAAGGAGAGAAAACCAGGAAAGAATATGCTGTCTTACTGCAGAGACATAGAGCTGCTGTTGTTATACAAAAGCAGATTAAAAGCAGGAATGCGAGGAAAAAGTTCAAGAACATTAGTCATGCATCAATTGTGATACAATCAGGTATTTAGGTCTTTTTTTTTCCCTTGAGTTTTAAGTATAAAAGTGCAAAGCAATATAATGTCTCTTTGTGGTTTCTTGAAACTTGAGTTCAAAATAATTGAAAATGGCTTGGGCTTCTGACTGCCATGGTCAGGTAATTTGAGGATAAATATGTGTCTGTATTTCAACTGCCAGTTTGTTATGTTAGATATTCTAATACATCAAAGTGCATTTTTAATATAACTCCTGAGGAATGTTATAAAGAATGGTTGGAAAACATTTAAGTCCCTAGAAATTTAAAAAGGATATTCAAAAACATTAAATGGTTGGAAAACATTTAAGTAAATTAAATATTTTTACATCGAATGCCCTCTGTGAGTGGATTTGACAAATTTGATTTTGCCTGCCAAAACTTGAAAGATATATGACAAAACAGGTTTAGGTTAGGCATTTTTCTTCTGTAAAGTCAGTGATTGAGAATCATGTCACTGAAAATTCTGTATAATTTGATGATAATGTCTATGCTGCAGTTATTCGTGGCTGGTTGGTTAGAAGATGCTCTGGAGATATAGGATTACTGACATCTGGGGGCTGCAAGGTACAATGACTATCCTATTGTATTTAACTGTTAACAAATTTTGCTTATGGTTCAATCTTTCATGTAATTCTGTGTTAATGTTTAACAAATAGCATTCCCCTATTACTTTATTTGGGGAATGATGTTAAACATTCATTTTCTTTTGTAATGATACATCTTCGATCAGTACTCAGTAGTTTATTATGATGCTGGAGGGGCTATTGAATACCAACACTTCTAAAATTTGGCTTTGAATTTCTGTCTCCTCGCTACAAACTTTTTAGTCACTCACACTGCTCTAAAAGTATATGTCCAATCTTGCTAAAAAATATCATAAAAAACGTTCATCCCAATATTTTGCATATCAATGTTCTATGATGCCTATTTTTGTTTTTATTGTTATGCGCAGTCTAAAAGTTTCAGTATTTCTCTGATTGTAATTCTAATTCAGTCTCTATAAGTTGTGAATGATTGCTTTAATCAGTTGTAACTTTTGCTTAGAAGATATGTGCATTCATCCATACTATATTATTTGCATTGGAGACACTAAATAATTATAAATTCTGATACAGGCAAATGAATCAGATGAGGTGCTTGTCAAGTCATCATTTCTGGCTGAACTACAGCGGCGAGTTCTTAAAGCTGAGGCTGCTCTGAGGGAGAAGGAAGAGGAAAATGACATCCTCCACCAACGGCTCCAACAATACGAAAGCCGTTGGTCCGAGTATGAGCTAAAGATGAAGTCCATGGAAGAGGTATGGCAAAAACAAATGAGGTCACTCCAATCCAGCCTCTCCATTGCAAAGAAGAGCCTAGCAGTTGATGAGTCAGAGAGAAATTCAGATGCATCAGTTAATGCAAGTGATGATAGAGAGTATAGCTGGGATACAGGAAGTAACCATAAGGGCCCTGAGAGCAACGGGTTGAGACCAATGAGTGCAGGGTTGAGTGTTATAAGCCGGTTGGCGGAGGAATTTGAGCAGAGGAGTATAGTTTTTGGTGATGATGCCAAGTTCTTGGTGGAGGTGAAATCAGGTCAGGTTGAAGCAAGCCTGAACCCGGATCGTGAGCTTAGAAGGTTGAAGCAGATGTTTGAAACATGGAAGAAGGATTACGCTTCAAGATTACGAGAAACAAAAGTGATACTGAATAAACTGGGGAATGAAGAAGGTGCACTTGACAGGGTGAAAAAGAAGTGGTGGGGCAGGAGGAACAGCTCAAGGTATAACTAAATTTAGATTATTATTATTATTATTATTATTATTATTCTTTCTAGTTGGTTTATAGTTACGGTGTTGCTGTTGGCCGCATTTTCTATTGGCAACCAAGAGTTGTTGCATAGAGAGAAATTGTGAGAGTTTTGTTGTTACTGAAAAGGCAAGTAAATTCAGGTGCACACCCCAAAATTTAAATATGTATATTATTTTCTTACTGAAATGCTAATCTTATGTCCCCAAAGTTGGAGCTTTGTTTGTGGCTGTGAAATGCTCTGATAAACCCACAGTTTTATTTGGTCAATATTTCCATTTCATTTTGCTTTCATGCTTCTTGCTCGTGGAACCCCACTGTACTACTTCGATGGAAAGCAATCAAGGATCGAGGGATTCTTGCAATCTGCGGCCCTTACCCCAACTTTTATCCCGTACTTGGACTTTGATCCTTTTTCTAAACTATTTTTGAGTCGAGCAATGAAATGGAAATGACGTAATAAGTTGTTGAATTATTCACTAAAATAGAAATAAAATTTTACTTTTTTTTATATTTATTAAAAATCACAATGTTTGGAGTTCAATGGTTCAAGAATCACAGTTTTTGGAGTTTTACAGCGCAAGTTGTGATCAAAACATGAAAACATATGTATGTAAGTAGATTTTTTTCAACATCTTACTTTTTAAAATTAATTTTAATTTTCTTAGTTTTTACAAAAATATAAAAATTTATAAATAATAAAATTAAAATAACTTATTTTAAAAAATTTTAATAAAAAATAATTAAATTATAATTAAAAATTAAAAATTTAACGAATATTTAATAATAAAATTAAAATAAAATAATTCTATAAAATAGAATTATCAATTTCTAAATATTATGCAGAAGTTAACATGTTCACATTTTACGTATCAATCATCAATTTGAAAGAATTATTAATGAATAGCAACTGTTTGCAGATATATTGAATAGAGGGAGGGGTTACCACATCTAATATCCACCATAAGCGGCAATGCTGGATCCCTGAAGACTTCACTCCAAAAAGGAAGAGTCTGAAGGCGCTCCTTGGTGAGAGAATGTTCAGTCGACAGATTGATTGAGAAGGACGCTACTATTGAGAAAACATGCAGACCCAAAACGAACAAAGGAGAAACAAATCCAAGCAGTTGATGGCAGAGAGAACAAAAAAGAAAAACTTAAGAGCTCAAAATTACCCCGACAACCACATGAAAAACGCGAAAATACCGCTCGCCAGTGAAAGAATGTTTAGCCAGTGGACTGATCGAGAAGGACCCCACTACTGAGAAAACATGCAGTTCACTTCATGCATGCATGCATGCAGACTCTAGCTTCTTTTTCTATCTTTCGTTAATCACAGCATAGATGGGCTGCAATCCTTGCTCCACATCATCCCTTACTTTAGTGTACCCTAAAATCTCTACCCAAACAAATAAAAGCCCAAAATGAAGGCCCAAAGCTCATGCTGACGTGGTTTTCCAAATTGACGGGACCTCATGCAAATGTAGGGTCCACAAAGCTCTTTTACCGCTGACGTGGTTCACATGGAGGCCCCAAAACCGTTAATGGTGCAAAGGAGCGCAAAGCCGCAAGCCCTAGCTCCCGCTCCTCAGCTGCTGCTACTAGTACCACGTAGATGTAGATGTCGAGGAAGAAAGAGCAGTGAGCAGAACCACCCCTTTTTGTTTTTTATGAAATAAAATATTGAAATCCCAAAGGCAAAACTGTTTGACAAATTGAAACCCCCATTTCTGGTTTTAGAAAATTGATACTCGAACAAAGTTGATAATGTTGGCCTGTGGCGGCTCTCGCATCCCTCATCAACATTTAGGATTAGGGTTCTACTCCTCCAGAATCGTGCAGCTCTCTTCTCTCATCCTGAAACCTCCCTCCTCCTCCGCCGCAATTGTTGACCATCACAATCATCGTCTTCAACACCGTTCGGTTTCTTCTTCTAGTCTTCGGTCCAAATCCCCCGGCGACATTCCTATTCTACCTGATTCTTTCAGGTTCCTTTTTCTTTTCTTTCGAAAGAAGTAATAAATTGTTTTAGTTCTCAGTTCACAATTTTAGCTATTTGCTTCAATTTGTTCAACTTTCAATCAAATTCAATCAAATGAACGTTAGAAATGGTTCAAAATTGAAATTGTACTCTGTTTTTGTATTAATTGTAATCCCTGTATATTAGCTTGTTTATAACATGTTTGTTCAAGCATCTGATTAATTTTCTTTTCTGTAAAGCCAACGAGAAGACGATCATGAGCACCCTTCTGAAGCATTGTCCTCAGTGGCAGGTTTCTTTTTCCTTTTCTTCTACTTTTTTTCGATGTTACCATTATTTGTATTTTTGTGTGTTAGTGTTTTTTTTTTATTGGTTCGCATCATTCCACCAGGAGGGATAGTTGCATTGGGAAAGTTTGACGCACTTCACATCGGTCATCGAGAACTTGCAATTCAAGCATCAAAGGTTGGAACTCCATATCTTTTGTCATTTGTAGGAATGGCAGAAGTCCTTGGTTGGGAGCCTAGGTAAAGTCGTCTACCATTTTCCTCTTGATGCTTTTTTTTTTCCTAAAATAAATAGGCTTTTGGTTGCTTCCAACGGCTGGTTTTCATATCTGATGCGAATGGTTTTCAACAGGGCTCCCATAGTTGCCAAATGTGATCGTAAGCGTGTTCTCTCTTCTTGGGCACCATGTTGTGGTAATGTGATCCCCAGGGAATTCGAGGTACAATTTTCAAGTGTTAGACATCTTACACCGAGGCAGTTTGTGGAGAAGCTGGCGGGGGAGCTTCAAGTATGTGGAGTTGTGGCAGGTAAACTAAAAGCTGTATCAACTGTTAAGGTTTTATTTGTCTCAAAATAGATTCATCCAGATAATATTGAAATTGTTTGTCTCTATGGCTAATTGATCAGGTGAAAACTATCGGTTTGGTTATAAAGCTGCTGGTGATGCTTCAGAACTGGTGAGGCTGTGTGATGAATTTGGTATGGGAGCTTACATAATAAATTCTGTCATGGACAGGCACCAAGATTCCAGAAATATAGACCGTTGTGACTTGAAAGAGAGAGGACAAGTCTCATCTACCCGCGTTCGACATGCTCTAGCTGAGGGTGATATGAAATACGTGTCAGAGCTTCTAGGCCGCCGCCATCGTTTGTTATTGGCAGTGAAAGACTGGGAAGGCTATTCTAGTACTAGCAGTAAACGTAGGGTGTCAGCTCCAAAGTCTTCTTTGCTAAATCTACCTCCTAAGGATGGTTTTTATGAGAACTGTTCTCTTTTATTTGGGGAACAAAATGTAGTAACATGTAGAGTATCTATTGATACGACTCATATCCATCTGGTAGTAGATCAGGTAGATTTTTGTGATTATGATTACTCTCGAACTCAGGTCTTGGGTATTGAATTTGGTGAATTAAGAGTTAATTGTGTTTAGCATATTTGTCATCTTTTTTTTTTCCTTTTGAATTTCATTTCAGCAAAATATTTCGTGGGTGAGAAGTTTCATCCATGTTTTAAAGGAGTTTGTATATATATATCCTTCATATGGGAGGTGCCTGTATTTATTCATCAATTAAATTATATTTGTATAATGCACATGAATATAGAATGCCTGTCCCATTCTTTAAGTTGGAAATGAATTATATTTTCTTGTGCCTAGAACTGTTTTTTTATTTCAACCTATGGATTAGATAGCTTGCTCAAAAATGTTTCTGAATGAGTTGGGCTGGCTTAAAGGATTTTTGTTTTCAGTGTCTATGCACTGTAGCTGAACTTTATTGCTTATGTTTTCTCCCTCTTGATTCTTTAACATGCTTTCTGTTGACTAATGGTTTGTCTGTTCTTGTGGTTTTCTTTCACCGTCATAGGCTTGAATATAAATTTGCAGATAAAATTGCATAAATATATAAGCTGTGGTTACTTCTCACCTTGAGAACTAAAGCATCTCTTATGACTTTGGCCAAATTAGGGTTTAGATCCATGTTTTTCTTGAGATATGACAGATACTGCATTTATCTTTGGGGCTGTATCTTCATTGAATATTATTTGGAGAGAGGACTGTGTTATATGGCAGTTCATTTCTCGTTGAAGGTACTAGATGACTGATAAGGTGAGAGGATATAATTTATTTATGTATTGGTCATTGGCCTCAAAAGTAGTATTTGGGATTCATCCTGTCACTTTTGTTGTATCACTTTGAGTTTGGTTACTTGGTTTGTTACTCAGCATTACAATATTTGAAGCTAAATTCACAATTTATGTTTATCTGTTCTGTTTTTTTTAGTTGTTTTGCAGTGTAGAACAATTTTGTAGTAATACATTGGGTAGTTAAGTTGTGTTGTACATTTGTTATTTATTTGTTTATTCATGTTGCAGATGTTGGAAACATTGACAGCATGGAGTTGTTTGAAGTTCATAACTATGAAGAAGGCATAGCTGATGACACTGCTAAAGTGATTTTGTCTTTTCATTTGAAACGATAGGAAAAATCTAAAGTGATTTTGATGATCAAGGAGGTAATTAGGTAGCTAAAGATTGAAGATGAGCTCCATGTCTGGTTATAAATTAGGAAATATTTTCTAACCCAGCCTCCTATGCCAAATTAATAGTTTGTTTAGGCGGCGATGGAATTGGTTTTTAGGGGTGACCTGTCATTTTTTATTCTTTTCATAAGTAATTGATAGGGTGGGCAATACTAACTTAACCCTCGAAGTAGGCGCCAAAGATTGTTATTACTGAAAAAATATTCTAGATGTATTGCCGAGTTTGACATTGCTGCTATGAAAAGCTCGGTTGGCAAAATCACCTTTCTATGTGCTTCTGCAGTTGGGGGAAATATCATGGTCCAAAAAAGGGCTTTCGAACCCAAAAATTAGTCGATAATTGGCATCGTGTTGACTGTCAAAAGTTGCATTTTTGCAGCCAAGGGCAATGTCAAACTGACCAAGAATTGATAGCCTTATATATTGCAGGTGAGTGGTGACTGCTATGGTGGGGCTTGGTCTGAGTTGGGAGTTGAGATCACACATGATTGTGGTATCAGAAAGAAATATTTTAATTCTTGTCTGTGTAAACTCTTGTTTCTCTGCAGTATTTCAGTTTGTTATATTTTGAACAGTTTATGCCTCAGGTCCTTTGATAGCCACAGAAGGTGGAGACTAGGAATTTGAGTCCTGCAAACAAGTGCAGGAGATGAATGAAAAGCCTTAGAAAGCATACGGATTTCAATTGGATACATCTTGGCAGAGCAGCCAAATGACTCACCGATAAGATCCAAACCAGAATTTGGACAAATGTCATCAATGAAACGGTATGGCATCCACAATGTGAAACCAAACTTTTTGGAAGGACAGAATACTTGGGGAGAATATCCCCTTTGGATATCCTCCAAACGAATCCACCTCATAAATCAAGAAGACAAGAACCTTGCCTTTTGTGTTTTTTTTTTTTTTTTTTTTTCCCTTTTAAACGCAAAATTTGGGAGAATTTTTCTTTGAGACAAAATGTAGTGGCTATCCCCGGTTCCTTTTAGTAGGATATAACTTACGGGATTGATAAAATGCTAAAGAAAAATGGTATAAGATTCATTTGTTGCTTTATTAGGAGAATATAATTGAATTTTTTTTATAAAGTTACAATTCTAATTAAATGTTACATCTCTTATAAATTAAATCCAACCAGAATTGAGGAATTAATAAGTATGTGGTAAATAAATTTAATAATTAGCGTGGAGTAGAGGCAACTCAAAGAAAAGCCACAAAAAGCAACTCCTAATTTTTGTTTCTTTGTTTATTACATAATTTTACTTGTTTGTTTCATAGTAGTATTTGTAGCAGAAGCAGGAAGCAAATATAGCTCTTAGACGTTAAAAGAGAGAGTAAACGGGGGGTTGGAAAAACCAGCATCAAATCAAATATATATATTTATATTTATAGCCAGAGACAGCGAGAGACAGAGAGAGGGGCGCATTATTTCCGTCACGGAAGAGAAAGAAGCGAAAGCCCCACCGCCTTCTCTGATTCAATAAAAGAGCGACTCTTTTCGGGCTTCCTTTTTCTTCCTACTAAGACAACAAGAAACCCAAACCGCTTTCACATTAACCTTCAACCCAGTCAGGACTCAGGTGACTGCTTTTTCTGTTTCTCTTTCTCTTTCTCGATTCTTATTTATCTTAATGACATTATCAACTCAATCCAAATCTTTATATTTTTTATGGCCTGCATTCCTTTCTTACGTTTTGCTCCTCATTTTTATGAATTGGGATTGCGTTTTGCCTTCCGCGATTGATTTCGATCATCCCCAAGCCAATCTTTCGTCGGTTTAGGATTCTGTCGATTCATATTCAATTGATTTTTTCTCGATTTGTTTTCCAAAATTAAGAAGATTTCATTTTATTTTTGGTTCTATGTAAAATTGCCACCGCCAATACGGTTTTCGTGTTGTTTGAAACTGAGTTGTTCTGCCCGAGTCGTGGTCGAGTTGGCTCGCTGGCGACGCCGGACAGTTATGGTCACAACAGTCATTTTGCTTTACGGTCTTCCTTTCTTCTTGTAAGCTGTGATTCTGACCGCCTCACGTAACATCCAATGATCCACGATTCTTGGTTTAGGGCAGCCACGTCAAGCATATGTCGAAGTTGTCTTTCCTATATTACCCCTACCCTTGCATTTGTTTCCCTTTCTATCCTTTCTAGAAAGAGGGAATTGCACCGCGTCTACCTTCTGGTCTCTTTGATAAACCCAAGGACCCCATTCCCAACCCTCTTGGGTCACAAAAATAAGTTCACAGGGCAAAACCGTCATTTGGCATATCCTCATGTTCTCCAAAATCGTCGGACTGGTTGGTTAGCTATCAATCCCTGTCATGTTCTTAAAGCAGAAGGCTATGACAGGGAACACGTGGCATTCTGTTATTACATAATCCTTTAAAACTGCAGGCTGAGTTTGCACTCACCTTAAGCACGCGCTGTCTTAATTAATTTTCCTATTTTAGTTTAATTTTAATTACTTAATGATTTAATTTGAGGCTGTATTTTGTTGAATGAAAATTGTTCTTGCAGTATTGCCGTGTACTCGATACAAGCAAAGGAAGGTTCTTGGTCGGTGGAGTTGTCTATATAGCAAATGGTCGGGCTGTCAAAAGTTGGATATTGACAGCCCGATTCTTTTCAACTCTTTTTTATTTACAAGGTAAGACTCGGAATATACAGCTGCAGCAATAGAATATGCCAACTTTGGCTTGCTTATTGGCTTGACATGTTTTGCTTGTTTCTCCCGTGTTGTATTTCTTAATTTAATTCCATTAGTTGGGTCATAATTGGATTCTCTTATTTTATGCAGGTGATTCTTGTTTTTAAATTTTCTTTGGGCTTTCTGGGTATTGACCAGGTTGAGCTTCTTTGACTTTTGGATTGGGTTGTTATATTTATTTGAGGCCTGCTTCATATTGGTATGGTAGTTTCTGTTCTGGATGTTCAACATGGGTTCCTTGTCTGGAATCATTCAACGTCCTCTAGTTGCAGCTGCTGCTGTTGCCGTTGCTTCTGTTTCTGTTGATTTTTCTGTTAAACTTCCATCTCCTTCATCGGATACTTGTTCGACCTCTGAACAAATTGAAACTTGGTCTAATTTGTTACAAGAGTCCAAGTCCTCATTGGTAGATCATATATCAGCTTCCAAGCTTGCAAACCTGTCTTTTGTTACCAGAATTCGGGTACCTGTACCCAGTGTTAACTTTCCAGTTCCCAATTCAGGCTGGAATTTTGCTTCCAATGCGCTATGTTCTTCTGTTGCTTCATCTCCCCTACTGGTTAATTTATATCGGTCAGCAGAGTTAGCAAAAGCATCAAAGCCCGCTGTATTCACAGAGAGTATCCCTACCTCAGCCCCTGATGTTTTGTACAGATGGCATTTGCCGGAGCCTAGTGCAATTGATGTTTCTGGGACTTCTGATTGTTCATCAGCAAAGTCTCGTACAGTTGTTGTTTTGTTAGGGTGGTTGGGATCTAAGCAGAAACATCTTAAGAGATATGCAGAGTGGTATACCTCCAGGGGATATCATGCCATTACATTCACCTTTCCAATGATTGACATTATCAGTTACCAAGCCGGTGGGAAAGCTGAGCGGAACATAGACATGCTTGTTAATCATTTGGCTGATTGGTTGGAAGAGGAGCATGGGAAAAGCCTGGTTTTTCACACTTTTAGCAATACTGGATGGTTAACGTGAGTCCTCTCTCGTAGTCTCTGGCACAAATTGCAAGCACAGATACAACTGCATTTGTTCTTTCTATTGTTTACAGCAATTATCTGAATTGATTTTCTGGTCGATATCCATCTTGTTACAGATATGGCGCTATTCTTGAGAAGTTTCAGAAGCAAGATCCTTCTTTAATGGGAAGGATCAGAGGTTGCATTGTGGATTCAGCCCCTGTTGCAGCCCCTGACCCACAGGTAAATGATGCTTGAAGGTGTTTCACGTATGTAATCGACTTGATTAACAAACATATTATCTTAACCAAGGAAGAGCAGACATATTTTAGCACTAGCCTTTTTTGTTGCAACTTGTCAATTCTATTAATAATCAATTCTACTTTTATGAATAAAATGGTAATTATAATTTCTAGCTCGTAACTAAATTACTGAATTTATTTGAAAATGGAAATTTATTTAAAATGAGACAATGCAATATAAGTTATGATTTTCAATCAAATCTTTGCATATATGTTGATAATAAGTTGAAAGTTTCCCTTTATCATTCTCTTCAGTAGGAGCGTTGTGGTGTATTGCTAGGTATATGAACATTGTACAATGTCTCTTTTCTGGGAGCTTCTTGCAGATTTATTATCCGTAAAACATGACTTAGTTACTTCTGCTTCTTGGTTCTCTGCCTTCTGTCTTTGTTGGTGATGGCCTTGTACTCTGATGCCCTATGTGTTCTGGGATCACTTATGTACCATGATGTCATTGCTAGTTCTCATAAAAATCCTAAAAAAAGGGTATTATGACTGATTCATCTTGATACAGAACATTTTCTGAATGTGCAAAATTGTCAAGATTGGCATTTGCTACAATTATGTGCTCTATATATATATTTATACTTTCGAAGCTTTTAGATTTCAGCTGTCTTTTGCTTTTCACGTTCGTGTTTCAGATCAGTAAAACTGGAAATGCTTATTTGTATTTATATTTCAAATTTCAGGTCTGGGCTTCAGGTTTCTCTGCTGCTTTTCTGAAGAAACATAGTTTTGCAACCAAAGGATTTGCAAGCTCAAGCGAATCAGATGTGGGGCCGTTAGTTGGCAAAAGGGAAGTCTCAGAACCGAAGCCTGCAGTAACTGAAGCTGCTTTGCTATTAGTCCTGGAGAAGTTCTTTGAGGTGGTTTTGAGTCTTCCTGCTGTTAGCAGGTAATGATGATACCGTTAAACTGTCTTTCTCAGGCTTATGCTTTAGGGCATTCTCTTAGTGCTTATCCTAACTGGAAGTCATCCCTATATTCATTATTTATTGCAAGTGTTAACACCTTTAAAACTTACAGAAGTTGCATATTATATAATCTTGCAGGAGGCTTTCTGATGTACTAGGCTTATTGTCATCTGGACAACCTACCTGCCCTCAGTTATATATTTATAGCTCTGCAGATAGAGTCATCCCTGCTGATTATGTGGAATCATTTATAGAGAAGCAAAGGAGGTCTGGGCGCGTGGTTCGGGCATGCAACTTTGTCTCCACACCACATGTCGATCACTTTAGGAATGAGCCAAAACTGTACACAAGTCAGCTCAGCCAGTTTTTGGAGGACTGCGTGCTTACTTGTTGTAAACATTCTTGATTAAGTACATTGAAGCACTGACCGTATCCAAATTCTTTTCGGTATTCCCAGAAGGGGAAAACCCACAGTTATATACTCACAAAGCATGTAGGGAATAATAGTTCATTTTTTTCCATTTAAACATCTATTTACATTGGACAATTTATTCATACAGTTATCTCTTGGTCAATACTGAAACATAGTTTTTCTCCTTTGCCTTGTAAGAGCAGTCTTGTATTATTGCAGCTTTATCAAAATTTCATGTTCTGTTTATTATATATATGTGATTAAATACTTTGCAAAATAAACTTAAAAAAAAAAATATATTTTGCGAAATATTATTACTGATTTTGTTCATTTTCATTTTCATTCTTAATTTTGATTTCGAATTAGTGAAAATCAAATGACAATAAATGAAAAATATTTTTGATATTTTATACAAATGATAAAAAATATTAAATTTTTTCAATCACGTTTTTATCTTAAAAAAACTTGTCTATTAAATTTAAAAAAAATCCTTTACTTATGAGTTCAAAACTCATTTTATCTTATACTGATTTGAAGTGAATGATACCATGTACATGTCGACCTCCTCATTTCATTTTGTCATCGTTCTTGCATAAATAAACTTTTTTTTTTTTTTTTGCCTCAATTATACTTATATGTAAAATTGTGAAAGCCTGAGAATGAAATGAATATTTTATTGTCACATATGGCTTGGTTCTTCTCTAGTCCTTAATGCAACAAGGATTTGAGAAATGGTGATTTTGATCATTAATTTTTAAAGAATAATAATATCCCAGAGTGCGCATCAATTAATTAATCTCAATAATTATTATAAGTGCGTTTCCAGATATATGCATGGCCAAGTCGGATCCGAGCTCTTAAGATGACATATGAGCAAGGGAAAGTCAAAAAAAGGCCCGATCCTAGGTGTCATTGCAAACCAATCCCATCCCATATTCATCTTCAAGTTAAGGGTAAAATTGTATTTTTATTTCCTTCTTAGAAAAGAGAAAGACATGAGTAGCAGATGACACATTAATGCGTTAAGAACAGTTGACTTGGGAAGAAAGGGGGTTCAAGGGAAACGAAGTATCCCAAGCATACTTAAAACTAAGGTTACTGAAGGGAGCCACTGGCTGGCCATTGTTAATGAGGCATTCTCCTCCTGTTTGGGTCATAACTGAAGAATCTACCTCTTCCACCGTCTGAAATCCGTTGCAATTCAGCTTCAACTCAGACTGGGTGCAGGCGCAATTGTTAGAGATGGTCACTTGCCATTCTGGCTTGTTTTGCACCGTTGTTCCTGTTTTAGTTTGGCTGACGGAAATATTGCCAAGAGAGCATTGGCAATATCCTTGAATAACAACACATCCACAATTAACAGAGCAATTAATGATACAAGCCCGAAGATCTAAAAGACTGCAATTGGCATTAATGTGAAATAATGTAAGTGAACATCCATAGCATTACCTTGGCCAACGAGAGAGAGGAAAACAAGTGCACACACACAGTTGAGAATGGCTGCCATTGTAGACTGATGTAATCCCAAGCTCTACTACTATTTTATTATGCTTCTCACTAGTACGGTACCCCTAGCATTTATAGACTCAAGTAAGTGAACAAGTATGGTCAGAATTAAGACAGAGGAGAGGAGATATGCATTGACCAGTGGGCATTCAAACATAGCAGGTAATTAAAATCATGGATTTGAATTCCTTTTAAAATGCCTAGGAATTAGCAACAAAAGTAGCATGAATTTATGATAACAAGATTTGGTTGTCCCATGAAAGGATCAAACCCCCTGTTTGTTTTTCCCCCTCTTTTGAAGTTATTTTCCCTCTTCAATCAAACCTCTTGAGTCTATTAGTTAAATCAATCATATTATGAAACCAAAATCAGTGTATAAAATAACCCCAATTCTTGTTTAATCACCAACAATGATCATTAGCGGTTTCGGTCTGCCAATATCTCATCTAAGAAGAATGACTCCTCAACCGATAATTTTGACTTTGCGCCCAAAAAGTCCAACAAGCCCTGCAACCAAACATCATATAATCCAAACAACAAGGACAGTTCCGTAATTCCAAGTCCCATAACCTTTGCCTTGCCCCTACTTATTTTTCCAACTCTGTCAACTCACCTTTCCCATTTCCATCGCAGAGAAAAAGATATTAGGGTTTGTATTATTATTATTATTATTATAGTAAAAAGATTTATTCAGTTTTTTATATTTTTTAATTTTATTCAATTTAATCTCTATACTTAAAATCAAAGTAATTTAATCTCTTGATTTTAAAAATTATGTTAATTTAGTTCATTCCTCTAACGACATCAAATTTTTTCGTTATAGGATTACGTCAACGATGACGTGTCACATTTTGATGACGTGACATGCCACGTCGTATCGAGTGATGACATGGTAGTACCACGTGGCACTATACGATGACGTGGTACTAACATGCTGACATGTCAGTGTCATGTAACAGATAAAAAAAATCTTGACACGTCATAGGGATTAAATTGAATAAAAATATATAGTATAAGAATTAAATTGAACAAAATTGAGATATCGAGAGACTAAATTGAAAAAAATTGAAAAAAATTAAAAAAATAAAAAATTTAAGTAGATTATTGATATACTTATTAATAAGCCAAATATTTAAGTGTAAAAGATTTATATTGTTAAAAATATATATATATATATATATATATTAATTTTTTTACTTGATTATTTGATTTTAGAATATGTAAATTAATTTATCTTTTCTACAAAAATTGAGTTTGAATTATCCTTTTATAAAAAAATTTTGAAAAAATTTAATATTTGAAGTCAAATTTAGATGAATAACTTATATTACGTTAAAATAATATAAAATGACAAAAAAATTCTTTTTTCTTCTATTTATAATAGTATAAAATTTGAAATTTATTTAACTTAGTTTTTAATTTGAGCTAAAGTCAAATTAGAAAAATATGTTGATTTAGTTTTTTCTTTTCAAAAAATGAAGAACGGAGATATGTAGTTAACAATGATTATAAAAATAATTTCTTGCTCTGATTTGCTTAATTTGGACATAAAAAATCTCTTATTACAACCATAGAATCTAAGCTCCACCTTTCTAATTATTTATTTATTTTTTATATTTTATTTTTTAATAATTTAAGTTATATTTTTTAAGTTAAAATTTTCTAGATTAAAGACTGCATTTATTGTTGATAAAGTTAAATATAACTGTAAATATTTATACCATTTTATTTTATTAATAATTTTTTTATATATCCAAATTAATAATTTAAATTTAAATTTAGCAAAAGTTAATTGTAGTATTTGAATTTAAATAAAATCGTTTTATAAGAAATTTGGAGTAAATTTAAATAAAAGGTAAATTGACTAAGAGTTGAATAATTTCAAAAGAATGTGTATTTGTAAATTGTGAAAGTTGTAACTAGTTAACATATTTAGTCATTTTATATTATTTTATGTATTTGTAAATTGTGAAAATTGTAACTAATTAACATATTTAGTCATTTTATATTATTTTATTTTAACGTAATACAAGTTATTCATCTAAATTTGTTTTAGGGTATGAAATTTTTTCAAAATTTTTTTTATAGAAGGAGAATTCAAAGTTAATTTTTGTAAAAAAGATAAATTAATTTACGTATTTTATAATCAAATAGTAAAGTAAGAAAATATTTATATATATTTTTCAACACTATAAATCTGTTACACTTAAATATTTAGCGTATTAATAAGCATATCAATAATATACTTAAAAATTTATATCTTTTAAAATTTTTTTCAATTTAGTCTTTTAAAATTTCAATTTGTTCAATGTAGTCTTGTACTATATATTTTTGTTCAATTTAATCTTTATGACGTGGCAAGATTTTTTTTAAAAAAAATTTTTTTGATCTGCCATGTAGCATTGGCATGTTATCATGTCATTGTCACATCATCACTCTTGCCACGTGGCATGCTATGCTATCAAAATGTGACATATCGTTGCTGATATCAGCACTGACATCATCTTTTAACGAAAAAATTAAATACCGTTAGGAAGAGGGAGTAAATTGACGCAATTCTCAAAATCAAGAGATTAATTTACTTCGATTTTGAGTATAGGGACTGGATAGGTCTTTTTACCTTATTATTATTGTTCAACCCTAATCCCAAAATCCTCCCCTCCTAATTAAATTTGTTCAATTCCATTCCTATCAATGGCTGCTACTGTTGTGTCGTCTCCATTATGCATAAATGAGACATTAACAGACGACGAGCTAAGATCTGTACTTTACTGTCAAGGTTGGAAAATAATTTAAAAATGAAGAGTGAAATAAATGTTAAGATTTAAATTAAGAAGAAGATTGTAATAAATATTAAGTTTAAGAATTAAAATTAAAAATTTTAGATTTTGGATTTAGAGTTGTCGAGGGAATGAGAGGAAGAGATTGAGTAAAGGAGAATTGGAGAGAGGAAAAAATTATTTATTTTTTAAATAAAATAAAATATTTATTTTAAAAAGTTTTAAAATTTAAAATTTATTTTTTAATGAAATGATATCATATAAAAATTATTCACTATCCAATATAAATTCTTAATTAACATCATTAATCTTTATAATGAAATTGTTTAAGTAGTTTTAAATGCATCTCGAGATATAACCATGGGTCAAGTGGAATCGGAGCTGCTATGACGACATCCGGCCAATGAAGAGTCAAAAAACGCCGGATCCCAGGTGTCGTGGCAAACCAATCCCATCATATTTTCATCTTTAAGTTAAGGGTAAACTTGTATTTTGGTTTCCTTGTTAGAAAAGATATATATGTGAAAAGAAATAAAAAGACATAAAATAGGTTTGCTATAAGTGAGCATTTTAGTAGCAGATACCCACATGAACGTGGTGTAAGGAACCATTCTTTAAGAACAGTTGACTTGGGAGGAAAGGGGGTTCAAGGGAAACGAAGTGTCCCAAGCATACTTGAAACTGAGGTTGCTGTGGCGGGCCACCTGCTGGCCACTGTTAATGAGGCATTCTCCTCTTGTTTGGGTCATAACAGAAGAATCCACCTTTTCCACCGTTTGAAATCCATCGCAACTCAGCTTCAACTCAGACTGGGTGCACGAGCAATTGTTAGAGATGGTCACTTGCCATTCTGGCTTGTTTTGCACCGTTGTTCCTGTTTTAGTTTGGCTGACGGAAATATTGTCAAGAGAGCATTGGCAATATCCTTGAATAACAACACATCCACAATTAACAGAGCAATTACAACATGAAATGATACAAGGAAATGAAGGCCAGAAAATAAAAACACTATAGATTGGGCAAATCTAAAAGACTGCAATTGGCATTGATGTGAAATAATGTAATTGAACATCCATAGCATCACCGTGGCCAATGAGAGAGAGGAAAACAAGTGCAAACAGAGACTTGAGAATGGCAGCCATTGTAGACTAACGTATTCCCAAGCTCTACTAGTATTTGCTTTTGCTTCTCACTTAGTACTAGCATTTATAGGTTACAGTAAGTGAACAAGTAAGGTAAGAACTAAGACAGAGTAGAGATATGAATTGCCCAGTTGGCAGTCCAAAGCATTAGTATTTTTACGCATTAAAAACGCAAGTAATTAAAATCATGGATTTGAATTCCTTTTAAAATGCCTAGGAATTAGCAACAAAAATAGCATGAGTTTATGATAAGAAAATTTGGTTGTTCTCGGAAAGGATCAAAACCCACCCTGTTTTTCCATCGTTTGAAAATATTTTCCCTCCTCAAAGCCCTTTAACATCTCAACCTCAACCTCTTGTGTATATGTTAAAATCAATCCTATTATTATAAAACCAAAATCATTGTATAAAATAATCCCAATCCTATTATTATAAACCCAACAATGATCGTTAGCGGTTGGCACCTAAGCGTTTGGGTCGCATTCGCTCCCAGTGTATGTTGATATCATCAGGAGAAAAATGACTCCTTAACCGACAATTTTAACTTTACTCCGAAAAAGTTCAACAAGCCCTGCGACCACCCATCGCATAATCCAAACAACAAGGACGGTTCCGTAATTCCAACACCCATAACCTTTGCTTTGCCCCTACCTATTTTTCTCACTCTGTCAACTTACAATTTCCCATTTCCATCATAGGGAGAAAGAGATTAGGGTTTGTGTTTTCTTATTTATTATTCAACCCTAATCCCAAAACCGTCCCCTCCTAATTAAATTTGTTCAATTCCATTCCTATCAATGGCTGCTGCTTTTGCGTCGCCTTCAGTTTGCATAAACGAGACATTAACTGACGACGAGCTGAGATCGATACTGACAAGGCTGGAAAGTGATAAGGATAAGGAAGTGTTCGGTCTGGTCTGCAAGAGATGGCTGCATCTGCAGAGTACCGAGAGGAAGAAGCTCTGCGCACGTGCGGGACCACACATGCTCAGCAGGATGGCCGCCAGGTTCACACGTGTGCTTGAGTTGGACCTCTCTCAGTCGGTTTCCAGGTCCTTTTATCCTGGCGTTACCGACGCTGATCTTGCCGTTATTGCGGAAGGGTTCAAGTGCTTAAAAGTGCTCCATTTGCAGAATTGTAAAGGTAAAATTGTTTGCCTTTGGTTTTATTTTGATTGGTATGTCCTTGTTTTGATTGGAAATGTTTTTTTTTTTTTTTTTGGGGGGGGGGGGGGGAGTTTTCTTTTTTATGTACCCCATTTGCAGAATTGTTAAGATGTTTGGTTTGCTTCTGTTATGATAGGTATCTCTCTGTTTTGAGTCTTTGGGTATATTGGTGGAAATTGCTTGCATATTTTTGCCGTTTACCTTATCTTGATTATAATTCTGAACCGGCGTAATTTTGCTCGCCTTTTTTGTTTATTAAAGCTGTTACGGATAGAGGATTGGCATCGATTGGTACTGGTCTTTCTTCCCTCCAGTCCTTGGATGTTTCATATTGCAGAAAGTTAACGGACAAGGGATTGTTAGCTGTTGCTGAGGGCTGTCATGATCTGAGAAGCCTTCATCTTGCTGGCTGCAGATTTGTCACTGACGGATTGTTACTAACTCTTTCTAGGAATTGTGACAATCTAGTAGAGTTGGGCTTGCAGGGATGCACCAAAATCACTGACTCTGGACTGGCTGATCTTGTCAATGGTTGTCATCATATTAGGTTTTTAGACCTCAATAAGTGCAGCAATGTAGGGAACGTAGGGATTTCCAAGGTTGCCCAGGCTTGTTTATCTTCTCTGAAGACACTGAAGTTGTTGGACTGTTACAAAGTTGGAGATGAGTCAATATTAATCTTAGCCAAATTTTGCAAAAATCTTGAAACTCTTATAATTGGTGGTTGTCGTGACATCTCTGATGTGTCTGTAAAGTCATTAGCTTCTGCATGTAAAAATAGTCTGAAGAATTTGAGGATGGATTGGTGTCTAAACATTTCTGACTCTTCATTGAGCTGCATCCTTACTCAATGCAAAAACTTAGAGGCACTTGATATTGGATGCTGTGAGGAGGTGACTGATGCTGCTTTTCAGGATTTGAGGAATGACAAAACTGAGTTTAGGTTGAAGGTTTTGAAGGTCAGCAACTGTCCAAAGATTACAGTTTTAGGAATAGGCATGCTTTTGAATCAATGCACTTCTTTGGAATATCTTGACGTTCGGTCCTGCCCTCATGTAACTAAGGCAGGTTGCGATGAAGCTGGATTAACATTCCCTGAATGTTGTAAAGTGAATTTCACAGGAAGTTTAAGTGAGCCGGATGTCCTAGTTTAACCAACATATCTGACTCACTGAAGATACTGCACCAACATTTCATAGCAGTCGACCATGTTTCAAAGCTCATGGGTGTACTACAGCAGGTGAGGGCTTTTCAACATATTCTTTCCGGTTCTTTGATATGTTCTGCATAGAGCTTGGGGGTGGAGTAAGATTTGGTGGTTTTATTTGTTTATTTCTCAGATTTATATGTATATTTTGCATGTATATTACTTTTCCCATGTCTTCCATGGAATATTTCTGTAATTTGTTGGTAGATCTCTTCATTTATCTGTATCTTGTCATGACAATAAGATTCTGTACCAGATTTTCTCCAGTTGGTATGTTCTATTCCAGTCATTTATGTAGGACTCAAGAAATAAATTGAGCGGTGGATTATTTACTTTAGACAAGTAGGAGCCCATATTCCAATCCATTCATGTCAACGAAATTTCGAATACCATTTTACTAAATGTAGAGGTTGCGCATACTGACATGTTTCACCCTTCGGCAGTAATTATCTGGTATAAGATGTTGCTTGAGTCTTCTTTCTAGGTAGAGAGAGCTTTTTCGGGTTTGTCTATGGATGCTTCTGTTATGCTCAATTAATTTGTGGCCACAACGAAATACGCGGGGTCTGACTGATAAGATGCACGTTGCCAACAACTTCCACGTGAAATAATTTAGGAGCTGATTCTCTGATGTTAATGCTTGATGTGAACAAAGGAGGTTGGTTATGCCTTTTCATTTCAGTTAGGCTTGATGTGAGTAACAAGGTTGGTCGGCGCCAAGAGGTTCTTTCACCCTTTACTAGTTCTACCAGAACATCCATTATAAAGATAAATTAGTTTCTTCTGATCTAGTAACGTTGTGGACCTCTTGGCGCCGGCCTTGTCTAGACCATAACCTTATTGATTAGAGGAAAAATTAAAAATGCAGTGGGTAGCCTTACTGGATCAAGCAAGCAAGTGGGCGAAGTTGCACGTATTTATTATACCAACCGCCGATAGTGGTAAGGGACCAGATAATCCAATGATAGCTTCAAGGAAAAGGCAAATGTGTTGCAGAGTTCCATCCATATTAACCACTAGTATTCACAATTCAGAATTTAGATATGATTTTAGAAGTATGAAAGCCGTACTTTTTCAAACTCCGAGATATCTTTTGCAAACTACCATCAACAACAATGCCGTTGCGTTTGCAAGCTATGGTACATTAATATTGTAGAGGGCTTCTTGTGTCAAGGCGAGAGGAAGTCTTGTAAATAAATAAAAGGATATGCCAGAGCCGTCCTTGAACTGTTAAGAGTGTTGTGCAAGCTGATTGACGAACAGTAGAGTGGGGCTGAAAATAGGACAGGGAAGGACTAAGTAAAAGAGGATTGCGAAGAACGAAAATGTGTATACATTAGTTCAAGAAATCTTCTCCTCCAGAATAAATTGTCAAAGCTCCATATATAAAATCGGAAGAAATAATTATTCACGATAAATTTTAATGTATATAATGAGTAACATTACTGATAAAAGTTTTAATTACATAATAGGAACAGTTGCTGAGATTCATTATATGAATATTAAAATAGTGATTTTATTATATATAGTGAGTAAATAGAAACTCATTTCATTGAAGTAATGAATTATATATTTAAATCTATAGATTACATCTAAATTAGAATTTTGATAACTATCTTAATAGAAGGAAGTTTTCTAATATATTTAATTTCTTTTAGACTCTACAAAGAATGGGTCAAATTTAGGATTAAGCTTTGTGAACTCTTGTAGAGGCTTGGTTTGCTTACGTGGTGATCATAGTCATATCACACCATAATCCATACCGTCAATCCGCATACAGGAGAGCATGTCAGTCTTCCCAAGTTGTCCTGACCGGATGATACAGGCCTTTTGCGCCCCATGGGTGTAGCCCAGACTAACAGATACAAGGCCATCAGAGTCTTTAAAAACTGGTCCCAAGTTTACTTGCAAGTAGCAGTGTACACTTGCCACCGGCACCTAGAGAAAAATTAAGGATTATTTTGCAAGTAAAAAAGTAAATAATATAAGCCTAAATCAAAGAAACCTAAGAGAGTGGGAGATTATAGTTTAGCTGATCTACTCTTTGATCGATTTTGTTGATCATTCATGTCTATCAATGGATCGCTAAGTTGCATAATCTGGGTTGGGAAGAAGTAGGCTGTTTTGACCTTGACTGTGGGAGATTCAAAAGAATGCCATCAATTCATCCACGCGGTTTTTGCGCCTAGGGGCTTATGGAAACCATTACTTGGTCTACAAAAACCATTGTAAGAGAAGACAACCTAAAAGATCTGTGGATGTGGATATGTGAATTCGAGGAAAGGACTTCGTGTTTTTATAGTCCTACCAAGAGGAATAATGGCAAGGTGTTTTTGTCTTGAGGTTATAAGATTAAATCAGAATTTGAGTCAGTTGTTATATCATGCTCCGAGTATCTATGTGTATGGATGATTTCTATGCACAGCATAAAATACACAAGTCGCTAAAATATGAGAGCTAGATTTTCTTTCTTAATTTCTACATGTAATGTTGCCACGATCTGTTTCTGGTCTGTAGTTTCCAAAGAATCTACTATTGGATTGTAATCAATGACGTAGATTGCTGAATTAAGAGCATTCATATATTCATTAAAAAAAAAAAACTTTGTACATTTGTAGAAGTGGAGGATGGGTTTTCCTCAATTCATCAACAAAACAATCTGATGAATTGCTGCAGATCAGGAGAAACATTGCTAAGCTAAGCCACCTAGAAAGTGACTTGTACATCATCTAGTCTTTGGGAGATTGCCTGCTGAAGATATTTGAAAGCTTTCCGATAATTCAAGAAGCCCATAAACCAGAAGTCAAAACCATCTACCGTGACCATTTCTATGTACTTTTGCGATGGTTTCTTAATGTTTTCACTTTGATTAACTCCCTTTATTTTCTCAAGTGGAATCAAAACCTGCATGAAATCAATTGGATAGAGCATAAGATGCCATGACACGGAATGAGGGGCTTCAAATAATACACACAGAGAAGGAAAGAAAGAAATATATACCTTGTAATGGACTCTTGGCAACTCTCCATTGGGAGAAGGGATTTTGATTGATCTCTCACTGCAAAAGGCAACCTTTTCGGAGGAGACGAAAAGGAGGCCGGCTATAGGGCCTGCTGTGGTTGATAAATAGCATTGACAAGCCTTCAACAGTTTCTCTCCTTCTCTGACACTAAATAATCGTTTGAAAATCTTCTCCACACCTCCTACTTGAAGAATCCTTGCCCCCAGACTCAACTTTCCTTTCACAGTTTCAGTGATCTTTGGCCCCAGTCTCACTGCAGTTTCAAAAGTAAGAAAAATGACTTCAGTTGAAACATTACATATGTTTAGATTTTTAGACTAGTTATTTGGCTGTTGAGGAATGAATAGCTAAAGAATAAGAGTGTTTCGTACCATGCTCTCGGACTCCATGTGCAAATGTATCAGCCTTCTTTCCTAGCGTGTTCATCCTTTTAAGTACAAAATTTCCTTTGCCTGCAAATTAATTCCCATTAGTACTGAAACATGTCCATTACGAATCTCTAGACATCATCACCTATTAGTGAGGAGAGGTTAAAAGGGAGACCTACTTTTTCTAAATGTGGTAGAGCCTTCTGCAGAAGATGAAATGCGGAATTGGCCGGCAGCATCAGGTAAGTATCGCCTCGGCGTTCTCTCAACTCGATATGCCTTTGATGTGATTGGAAGTCCAATAACTTGTTCAAGTAGCTGATTCTTCATTTTCGATGGACGAAATGGAATTCTTTAATTTCCTGATTGCACCAACTGTGCGAGATAGCTCTTGAATGTTTTCCTCTTTAGCTTCTAATCGTTCTGCGATGATTGGTGAAACCTGGTATTGGGGAAATGGTATTTAAAGGGATACAGATGCAGTGGTTGAACCTAACTTTTCGTTGCATGAGTCACCTATTGCTCAGCAAATTAAGAAGAATAAAGGCACACAGCATAGACTTGTAAAAGATAATACTATAAAGCAAAGATGATGAGAAGATTTGGTGCTCTTTAAGAAAAGGTCCTAATTCTTCTTTGTGAAGTCCTCCAACATGGTTCAGCAGGAAATTAGTTGGGTCCAACTCTATACGAAACTAGGCTGCTTCTTGTTGAGCAAGATTAATTTCAACCGAATATATACATATCCAACCAAGTTTCCAAAATTTCTTTAAAGAGAGTTAAAAAGGAAAACAAAGCTAAGAAATATTAAGATCCATTTAATTGATCTGTAGAAAATGACAGAATTAATTTATTTAAGATTGCGTGAATAACATCCATGAATAAGGATCAAACTTCCTTGAAGATTAAAGGAGACGCAAAGTTAATATTAATTGTTTTCTAAGCCTTGCAGTAAGTCAATCTACGGAAAAAGCAGAGCAGTCCAGGGAAATTAAAAACCAAAAAAATAGCCTGATTAGTAGAGACAAGCTTTTTAAAATAAGCCTAAGAGACATCATGGATTGCTTCCTTTTCTCTTACACTGAGTCTTAGAGGATGTGGCTTTGAAACTTTCTGAGTTGGCATTTGTAGCTTTCTGATGCCTGCCCTCCTTTACTGCTAAGGTAAGAAAGAAAAGAAAGGGGAGACACATTTGGGAAACAAATGGGTTACGTCAACCGAACAAATTGCATGCAACAAGATAACGATAATGCGGTGACTTCATGGTCAGTGAACAGTGATGCTGGAGTTTGAGAGATGTCATCCCATGTGAGATCAACTGTCATTACCAACTAGTACCTTTCTTTGTTTCTCTTTCTTTTTTTGACGCCTAGACGCCTTCTCAATGGACTGGTTAAAAAGCTCTACCTGTACCCTCTCCAAAGTTCTGGGGAATTCCTGTATTTAAGGATCAGTAAATCTTGGTATCCCTTTACGTTTTTACATAACTCTGAGGGAGTTTAATGCTAATAAATTGGTAACGTAATGATTTACTGCTTTGCATTCTGTAATTCTCTATCTCTTCCAGCAGCGGATAACATTTCTAAATTGATTAGGTACCTCCAGCACTCAGACTACATCCATGAACCCTCTTACCCTCTCCTCTCCTTCCTACATTCGATCATTGAATTCGAGGTGAGGGGTTGTAGCTAAGATCTTCATTTTCTGTTCCTTTTGGACCTTTTTCCATTGTCAGTCAATGAATCCCGAGAAACTTATACGCGAGGATAGGGAGCGGTAGAAACTTCTAAAATGTGATGAAGGAGTCCATCCATGCATGTATGATAGAAAGAAATGAACTTTTTTGAAAAGGCGATGAAGCACAGCTTTATTGGTCAAAGAAAAGAGGCAACCTAACGAGCAGGCGTTCATGTGCTTATCTGGAATACAAGCTTTTCAGCATTCTTTTTAATCTTCAATTTGTAATCCTGAGGTGGAAATGAATGGGCAGTAGGCCATGCAGATTAAAAATTGCCTCACCTGCTTTCCAATGCCCTAAGCAGCATTAAACTATGATAGTGAGGCTTTTGCTTAACATAAAAGAAACGCATGAAGGAAGAAATCCAAGGCCGGTTTGTCAAAATGAGGAAACAAATCACAGGATGTTGTTCCAAAGACAACTGCCACATCAGGGACACATCAGGCCCATCCCCACATGGCATGATAGCATTAAGAGTCCACATCCTGAATCTTCAAATGAATTCAACAAAGTTGTTGATAGAGCGGCAAAAGGGTTGCCCGGCTTTCAGTGGTGCCGGCAACACAAAGTTGGTAAGATGACATTTTTTAGTCATCTTCAGAACTTTCATAACAGTACTTCAGTCTCCGACAAATATTTATGCAAACATCATTAGCAGAAAATGCTTGTATATTAGGAAGAATACGCCTATTCTGCGTGTGCCCACAAAACTAGCGTGCAGGTCAAGCACCTATATGACATCACATGCAGCATATGATAATTCAGTTTGATAACTTATCATATCAACCCCTAGCAAAATCAAGCCAGAGTACGAAGTGAGCCATTTACCTGAAGGAAACCAACCACTGTTCATGACATATTGTGCTGCATTTAGGTGATGCCTACAATTTCTCCAATAGCTCATATGACAATTACTAGTATGAGAAATTTTCGCAGAAACAAAAGTGAAAAATGGTTTCAGAGTTTAGTTCCTAAGTACTTTTATCTTAACTCTTATCCTCTATCTTGTCTTCATCCAAATTCCCCGAGCATGGAGATGGAGTGAATCCATGCATTGCCTTAAGTGCATCAACAACTTTCTCCATTTGCATACTACGGCTACCCTTCACCAGGACGACATCATTAATATTCAAGCAATTCAAGATTTTGGGAACAATATTTTCTGCATCAACCGCATGTATAATATTTATCTTCTTATGTAAATTCATATTCTCAGCTGCTACATGAAACCTCTTCCCAGCAATGCCAACTAAATCAATATGAGCATCAAGACAATAGTTTAGTATCTCCTCATGATACTCCATCTCAGCAGGACCAAGTTCTAGCATGTCCCCAAAAATAGCAACTCTTTTTCCATTGCAATCAATGCTTTTTAACGTGTCAATGGCAGCTTTGGTGCTAACAGGATTGGCATTGTAAACATCATTCACTATCCTGATGCCACATTTAGCTGCTACAAACTCTGACCTCATGTTAACAGGAACATATCTAGACAAAGATCTTCCAACTTGGGAAAGAGGATGGCCAAAATATGTTACAACTGCTGCTGCTGCACAAGCATTAAGAGCCAGATGCAGACCCAGACCAGGAATCACAAACTCCACCCTGGATATGAAACCAACAAACTATTTACATAAATACTTTCAAGTGTTTTGTATTTGTTGAAAATCTAACAATAAAATATGCAACTCAATCAATGAACAAGATAAGACGCCAAAACTTCTTATGGCAACAAACTATCCAAATATGGATGCAATCCTAAGCAAGAAAAGAAGCCCAAACTTCAGAGTACAATAAAAAACACTCTGGAACTTTTGCCCTTCATGAAATAGTTATTAATAAGAAAAAGTTCCAAATAAATTAGGTGTTAATCATAGGTCATAACAACAAAAATTGACACTGATATCATCTCTAAAATCTCAATGGAAATTTTTGGATATGGAAATTGCAATAAAAGTTGAGGAAGAAGGAAAATTTGAAAACATTGAGCTTATCCAGAGAAAAAAGAATTAAACCTTTATAATTTATTTTTTTAAAAAAAGTGATAAGTAGTTCGAGTCATAGCCCTTAGGGTCTCATTTGGCGCCAACTTCCCATTCCATTCACTTTTGACAGGAGGATTTCAAAGTAAGAATGCAACCATTTTGTCACAATTTCAACCATAAAAGGTAACATGCTTCTTTCATTCCAATTTCAAAATTTTTAAAAAAGATTTCAAAGGTTCCTTTGTTCAATTGATTTTTTGGTATCAGTTGATCAAAATCTTCAAAATTATTTGCATAAAAAAAATGAAATGAAGGGAAAAAGTCCATAAGAAATCTATCCTAAATAAAGGTTTCTGACTTCTACTTATACCTTGAAGTGCCCCAACTACTTAGTAAGGATCTATTCAAACACTCTTTGGTCCCAACAGTTCATTACGGCAAAACCCATTAACTTAAAAATGACCAATCCTTCTAACAAACTTACATCTCCATATTGTTCTCTAAGACAACTCGAACTCCAAGACCGCCACATATGCTATCTGCTGCTACCAGCCGAACATCACACTCCAAACTCTGGCCAAAGAGCACCTAATGCACAGGTAGAAGTCAATTTGCAGGACTAGCTTACACACCAGGATGGAAGGCAAAAATATCAAATCCCTCCACCAATGACAAGGAAGATTAACTTGAGAAATTACAGCTAGACAGACCAAAGATATAGACTCACACCTTTTATCATGAAACCATTTGAAAGCATGCTAAATGACACAAAAGTATGTCAATAATTGTTGGAATACCATAAAATGTTGACAGTTTGGAGAAGAATCAAAGGTTTAGCACCTCATACAGTGTGGCTCTTACTTCTATAGCATAACAAAATGCCCATGCAGCAACCAATTCATGGCTAATGCTACACCTAATGCCAGCTACGTCGATGGCATCTTATATTCACTGCTATCTTAGGTCTCCAATTGTTTGGCATGGGCAAGAAGCCGAGAACTGTTAAAAGTAGGTTTGTGAAACAGCATCAATAATATGAGATAAACCTATCATACCCTTCTAGCCCCTGGAGGAACAGGAAGGCCAACGACAAGAGGATCATCAGCATTCAGAACACAAACATCTCCTGGCTTTGCTTCTTCCAAAAGCTCCCCCTTAGCCATTGCAACTTCCTCCAAGCTTCCAAGTTTCTCCAAATGAGAAGGACCCACATTTAGAATCACTCTTATATCTGGCCTCCCCATCCTTGCCAGTTCCAATATCTCTCCTTTCCCACTCATTCCCATCTCCAAAATTGCAATGTCCACATTCCTAGGAATCCCGATCAATGACAAAGCAACTCCAATTCTAGTGTTCCAATTCCCATAACTATGATGAATCCTACTCTCTAGACTCTCAAGAGCCAAAGCAATCATAGCTTTTGTACTAGTTTTCCCAACACTTCCAGTAACCGCAATCAGTTTACCAAGAAACCTGTTCCTTGCAAAAGTTGCCATTTTCACCAATGAAATTAGAGTGTCACCATCAATCTTAACAAAACCCACGTCCCAATTCTCGCAAACCCGATTTCCGATAACCCCAACACATCCACATTCGGACAATTCGGGGGTTACAAAATCATGGGCATCAAAATTTTCGCCAACAATGGCAAAGAACCATTGGCCGGGTTCAATGGTTCGGGTGTCCGTGCAAATGGTTCCTGGAGGACCCCATTTTACAATTCTGCCACCGACGGCTTCCGCTATGTCAGTGACAGTCCAAAGTGGTGAATTTGAGGGGCCATAAGGGGTAACTTGGGTACTGTGGTTGGAATGGTTTAAGGTGCTTTTGATGGAAGTAGCGGAAACTAAAACCCTTGCATGGAGACGGGTAGCTAAGGATCTTGAAACGGAAGAATTTGTGAGAGTGAATGTATTAGGAAATGGAAAGGCGGACATGGAAGTCAAGTGGTTTTAACTCTCAAGTTTCTGCTTTCCAGGTTAAGAAGATTCTATAGATTCTGTTCACTGTAAATTTCTTTTTTTGACAAGCATAATCTTTCATTAAATCAGAGGGTATGGAAGGCCCTTAGACACAAAAACATGGCCCTGAAGGTCTCAAAAAATGTATTTGTAGTAACTAAATTATCTATTTATAAATACTGATGTAATAATTTTTCCTTCTGCCTAAACTGATGTAACTATTTTTTAACAACATATCTTATCTTAATTGTTGAGCTTATATTAATTGATAAAGTAGAAATCAATCATAGTATTTGTATATGTATTTTTTTGAGGGCAAAAGAAGAAAAAAGAAAAGCAGTTTTCCTATTCAAAGAAAGATATTTTCGTTTCCAGCAACAGGGAACCTATCACATCTTAATAGCAAAGCTTGTATATAATAATGTTGTTTATTTGTATGTTGTGCTTCTTCCTCATTACTCTATTCTTTTATTTATGATTGGAAAATCAAATCTTGGCCCCGGAGTAGGAAAGGTGAATGCCAGTGCAACAAGCTGCACATAATCATCACATGTTAGAATGGAAAAGAACAAGGTCCCTACTCCACAGTCCACCCAGCAATCAGACTACCACAGGGACACTAAACCATGGAGTAGGCCAATTTCAACGTGCAAAACTGTTTAAAGCATAGTCGAATATCATTCCTGAGATCACACTTGGGCTTGCAACAATCTATACTATTCAGTAATGCTATCCAGTGCCATCCCAAACACCCGGACAAAACGCACAGGACCCTACCGTGAATGATCCTGAAAATGAGGTTCTGCCGATAGAACTTGGCCACCTGCCAAGCAACCCACTAACTGAAAAACCAGTTTGATATAGCATTTGCTTAGATATGCTGCTCATGATAGCAAAATATGTAAAGTTTTTTTCTTTTACAACTTTTTGCCATAAATTTTCTAAGCATTGACTAATTCTAATGCTAATGGTTGCAACGGAGAAGGGACGGGAAAAAACAGGTGCCAAAATGCTGTCCTACCCATAAATCTGCCACATTTAACATTTACCACAGTTCCCTATACAGATACAAGTAAATTCTCTCCCTATGGCTTATTTAACTTAAACAAATGACAGACACAACTTGTGCTTGCAAATAAGCAAATCTTATTCAGGCTAAAATGGAAAACCTAGTAACCCAATATCCGCACAAGTATGTAGTCTTCTGTCCTTTGTACATTTGGCAGCTAAACGGCATATTACCTATGAGCAGATGTGTGCGACATTGGGTATGTCACAGGACCCATGTTCATCGGTGCACCAGGAACCACTGTACCTGGTACAGGAGCTCTGACTCCATAAGCCATATGTGCCGGGGCAGGAAGATTCACTGGTGTGCCAACTGCTGAGACAAGGGGACCTCCTATTGGCTGCCCTATAGTTGGAGCACCATACATGCCAACAGCAGGTGGTGCAGCAGGATGTTGAGGGGGCTGTTTGGTTGATTTTCCAGAGGAACCTCCAGTTGCAATACCATTTGATTGACCAGTGATCGGACCTTGGGGTGCTGAAATGTCTCCATTGCCAACACTGGTTATATCATGGATGCTAGATCGCCTCCTATCTTTATTCATGGAGTTCAATCGAATGAAGTATTTTTGTGCGTGACTTGCCACTTGTGTCGGCGTTCTTGTGACCACAAAGTTCCGGGATATGCTTCGCCAGTCACCTTTCCCATATTTATCCAAACCAAGAAGAAATAATCTATTTTCAAGATAAAAAAAAAAATACAGTGACTACACATACCACTAAAATCATAATATGACATGCTTATTGGTCAAATGTAATATCAAAATACATCTCAAATTCATAGAATAAGTATAAAGATCATCATTCTTAAACAATTAACAAATTTCAATTTATAATAATTGATAAAATCATAGCTCCTCAACCAAACTTATAACTTGAAACCATGTCTCTTGATCAAAAGAGCATTACTAAAAGAGGAGGGATTTTTGCATAAAGGTTCAGACATTTCAAGGTTTTTTCTTTAATATGCAGGAAGCATAAACCTCAAACTTTTCAAATAACATAACAATGTAAAGACTTAAAAACCTATAGTAACTAGAAGTTAAGAACTCTACATACACACCGGATGGTGAGGGAGCGTGTAAGGGAAGTAGGAGAAAGTTTGCTGATGATAAAAATACAATGTTCAAAAGCATCACATGTGACCCAATGTTATATCATGCTGCCCAGAGTTACAGCTGTATTCTAGAAACTCCAATCACTTTAAACAATAATGATAAATTCTAGGCACAAACTCAGCCAAAGGGTAAACTCGGGATTAATCAAGCCTAGACAAGCCTACAAAACTATTATATTTTGGAAACTGAATATGTTTATAAATACTAACTTGTAGTAGTATGCACAAACAACAGTATTTTCCAAGATGACCCAGATTTGGCTCCTTTAGACATACCTTAATACATCCACTTCAGGGAGCATTCAACTAGAATCATCCTATATACTTTTTCACATCCTTCAGAAATTCTAGCTGTTACAGATAATTAATCCAAAAAGGGGGGAACTTTAATTGTAGCATATTAAAGGCATAGAACCTACCGTTTTCTTCCTATCTGATTCTTCAGAATATTTCTCAGCCAATGTCTGTTGAAATCTCCTAACTTTGCTTTCCCAATCCCAAACGATATAGCCAATAGGCCAAGGCTTCATCATGCGTAACATGAAACCGGAGTCTATGAGGGTTTTACTAACAAGAGTGCTCATGTTAAACAGGAGTGCTCATGTTAATCCAAATTCCATCAGATTTAGACCTTAGCATGGACTTGTAAAGACAATCACCATGCCATAACAAGTAGTCCATAAGAATAGCATTATGACCAGTTTTTCATTGATTGCTTGCAATCCTTTAAAGTGACATACCCAACATCAACATCAAAAACTCCTAATATATATTGTGACATAAAGCTTCTGCAGACTCCTTATCTTTGCCACCCAGCTTTTGCTAGCTACAAACACCATTCTTTGCGTATATAGGGAAGTTGAAATCCGATTTCCACCTGGAACAATTGTACTTGAATTCTACATTTATCCTTTCTTCTACAAGATCATTTTTCCCCCAAATGTCGTATAGATTTCCAAATGAGATTGATGCCTCTCTACAGAAAAGATTACAGCTATTCTCAGAATTAGCAGCTAATATGCATGCAACATTTGATAAATGTTCTCTATGGAATATACCCCCTGCTATATTTAGCATCTGATAGATTGTTCATGAAGGATCATTCACCAATGGAATTTATTAATTACTACAGATCCCAGGTCATGCACACATCCTCTGGCCTAGAAGGCATTGTAGACCAAATAAAGCTAAAGAATATGTTCTGTAACGATCAAATTCGCAGATAACTAAGTTATCAAGAGAAAGGATACTTAAACATCAATAAAAAATTAGCTGACTTAACACCCTACTCTTTTAGCCATGTGCCATTGAACAGAGAACAAGCACTCTGATTCTTAAGCACAGTCAACTATTTTGCAATGATGTTCGTTGGTATGACTCAGAAAAAAGTTCAAGCCGTCATGTTTCTAAAAAATATATAACAAAGGAAAGCATTCAATATATATGTCTAGAATTACCACGCACAGCATTTAACACACCAAAATGTTAAGTACATATTATCATCACAGTAACCTCACCCCTTCAACGGTATCAGCTATCAATGTCTTACAATAAAGGAAGTTATTTCTAATGAATACAAAATTCACTAACATTAAATAAGGAGAAAGTGTAAGATAAAGCATCTAGTTCATGTAAAACTAACATAGGAATCATCAAATGAAACCATCATAATGGTATACAGTTATAATGTTTCGAAATGTTAAAAAGTGCAGACTACTCCAAAGACACCAAGAACATAATTATCAATTCAAGGACACTACATCAATAAGTTACAGTTAATTTTGAAAATGGGAATTAATTAGATGACTTGTAAGTAAAGCCAAGTCTTAAGCAAGGTACGAACATTTAACCAAAAACCCCAATTCCACAATATAGTTCAATCCAACAAGTAATTCGTTTCTAGTTTCTAGAATTTTCCACAAAGGTTTCAAGCCATGGCAGCATGTTTTGTAGCTCCAACACATGTGCCTCCACTTTGGGACCTTTAACCTTTGATGGTCAACCTTCAAAATTTAGTCACTGCTTTTATAACGTGACCAAATATACCCCATCAACAATGCATTGGCAAGTCAATATTAAAATATAACATTCAGATCAAACTTGCCTAAAAACATGACTATACTGTCTTCATTCCTTTTCCTTCTTAATTTAAAAATAAAAATGCTGCTTATTTATATTTTTATGAGGTGACCAATAATGCACAAGTTCAGGGATAAGACTGGGCAACTGGTTCAAGTCTGATGTAGTTCATGCCATGCACAGAATCAGGTATGCAGAACAAACTGTTTATTGATTGTAAGTTTAACACATTAAACATATGCCAATCTCAACCCACTTAACATTTTCTAAATGCCCAGAAGCAATTTAAAGTAGAAACTCAATTAATCCTCTGCCATATTTAATCTCAAGGGACAAACTAGAGTTGATGTAAAATGGTCAAGTTACATGTGCCACATAGCTTAGTTGAGACATCCGTGCAAATTAGTGTGTCTCTCAACATGGCCTAGTATACAAGCCTGGGATGTCTAGCCAAGTAGCCTAAATTGCATCTGCATGCATCTAAGTGTATTTGTGCGGAGCGCAATTTAGGACTTAAATATACATAATTTATCCTACATAACAAACTGTTTATTGATGGTAAGTTTTACACCTACAGCATTACCCAATCTCAACCCAGTTACCATTTTCTACATGCCCAAAAGCAATTTAAAGTAGAAACTCATTCAATTCTCTGCCATATAAAACCTCGAGAGACAAACTAGAGTTGAAGTAAAAAGGTCTGAGTTACACATGTCACATAGCTTAGTGGAGACATCTGTACACATTAGTGTGTCTCTCAGCATGGCCCAGTATACATGGCTGGGATGTGTAGCCAAGTAGCCTCAATCACATCTGCATGCGTCCTAGTGTATTTGTGCGGAGGGAAACTTTTATTTGACTTAAATTTATATAATTTATCCTACATAACAAACTGTTTATTGATGATAAGTTCTACACTTAAAGCATACCCCAATCTCAACCCTTGTTACCATTTCCCTAACGACAAAAAGCAATTTTAAGCAGAAACTCATTTAATTGTCTGCAATATTTAACCTCAAGAGACAAATTAGAGTTGAAGCAAAAAGGTCTAAGTTACACATGTCACATAGCTTAGTGGAGACATCTGTGCACATTAGTGTCTCTATAAAAAACACCTAGTATACGTGCCCATGATTTGTAGCCAAGTAGCCTAAATTACATCTGCATGCGTCCACGTGTATTTGTGCAGAGGTGAAATTTTTATTTGACTTAAACTTACATAATTTATCCTACTAAATGAGAAAATTAAGATGCTAAAATTACAAAAATTAATGCAGAAAGAGGAGCAAACCAATATCCGCAATATTTATAGATACTTATTATTAATATGATACAAAATTGGGAGACTTTATACTTAACTACCAGTTGTTAGTAACATAAACAGGTGGAACAAACTAAATTCATACCCTCAGTGAACTTGCCAGATATTGAGCACCAAAACCATTTCAAATAGGGCTGATATCTACCACTCATCTGAGGCCTAATTCAGTTAGGCAGTGATTTGATGGACACTTGAGCTACAAACAACCTAAATAGTTAAACTTGATGCAATAAACTTAACCACATTACTTAATATTCTTCACTTGGAAAGGCATGGATTTCCATCATAATGTGTACGTGATATGTGAATCAAAATTGCCCCAACAAAGCAAAAGTGGCTATGCAACCTAAGCACCAATTCAAGTGATTTCATTGATGAAATAAATTGCATAGGTTAACAAATAAAGTAGCCAGGTGAGAAGTTAATTCTCTACCATAATCCTTCTCAAGTTGTTCCTTTCATATCAGAACCAAATTTGGCAAGCACTTTAACAATGGAACCATAACCTTTTATGCTAGAAAACATGATTTGGCAGGGGAAAGCACTTAAAATCAAAAATGTCAACTTTAGGTCAGAATAGGGCTATTATGGTGGTTTCTAAAAGATTAGCCCACGCCATACAAATGCTAAACAGTTAATCCGCAAATAAACGCCAAGAGTGTCGTAAAGGTGACATATAAAGACAGTAATTATTCTCCTTTAGGGTACAAGTTTTCTGGACAAAAGAACATAAACAACCGCCCGCAAGATCTCTCTTCCACGTGGTAAAATTGAAGTCCCTTTTCTCTTCAGTTATTTCGCATCAATTCAGTATATATTCATCTATTAACCTTCCACAGACGTTAACGCTTCACATAACGCACAGCAGTGAAACCTTAAATAGGAAAGCCATGTAGAAGATCTAAGCTTCCTAACAACTAACTAACAATAATCATCAGGTAGAATTTAACTGGTAGAAAACAATTTTTGGAAACCTTTTTGTGAAATAAAAATCAAAGATTCTAAATATGCACAGGATATGAGATTCCGAGGCAACCAAAACATAACAAATGCACATAATTACTAAATATAAAGCACAAAGAACACTAAGTATTAAAGTTCCAAAGGGCAAAAGAAAACATAATCAAGATACTTCTAAAGATGCATAAATCAATCTAAAGGAATCCAGAAATTAATAAATTTAAAACCACAACAACTAATTCACCTGTGCTCATCCTCTGTCCAAGCAATCCCCTTACGGCGTTCCTGATCTGACCTTGAATTCTTACTCCCATTATTTGACTCACTGTTATAATGCCCTAAATGGCTGCTTCCCTTCTTACCAGTTCCTTCATCACCAGCAAGGCCTGCTGAACCCTCAAGAGAATTATATGAAGGGAGAGGCACACAACCAGATTCAATCCGGCTAACATCATCCTCCAGAAGCTCATAGTGCTTTTTAATCTCTTCTAAAGTTTTCCCAGGCACATCAGCTGCAATTTTTTCCCACCGATCCGAAGAATCCTCGGCATAAGTTGCAAGGGCATTCTCAAAAGCCTTATCTTGCTCCCTACTCCACTCGGAGCTGCTGCCAGCTTCATCCACAGTCATCTAGGGTTGTCTGAATCCACTATCCAGAATATCACCCGCAGGAGAAAAGAATTAACTTAACTGCCAAATTATGATAGCCTGTAATCCATCTCCAAAACCATGGCTTTTCAAGAATAGTTCCTGGATTATTCCTATAGTGGGTTTCACAGACAACAGGGAATAAAATACTTAAATTATGGGGAGGCAGAGATGTCAAGCAAAAGAGGAGAGAAAACAGACCCAGAAAAGGCCAAGGAAGCTTAACCAGAGATCACGTCCGATAAAATTCACAAAACCCCAGTGGAGTATGTGAAGAATTCAATGGTGATTTGCTCCACGATTCAAAAATTGGACTCTTGTGAATTGCTGACCTATTGACGAATGAAAAGGCAACAAAGTTCTGTTAGACCATGATAAATATCTGAAAACCATAAAATCAAAGATAATAAATGGCAGTTCAAAACATTAAAAAATTGGAATTAATGCGCAGTGAATTCAACCGGAAGGTAATTGGGATTTTTTGATCGTGAAATATATGAAAGAGACAATGCAAAAACCAAACAGAGAAGAAAACCCAGAAAGTCTACACGGATGGACTGAGAATTCAAGTTGCTATTTCTAATTCCAACAAAAACTCAGTTAACAAAAAGACTGGTTGATAACAACAGCTTTAACAGCAGAGGCCCACATAAAGTTATCCTGCTACTGCCTCACTCTGTTAAAAACCAGATTTTACAGAATACACTTCATCTCCTCATTCTTTGTTTTCTTCTGCTAATAAATCAGTAAGGAGAATCACCATAAATTACTCACTCTCAGCATAAGGTGGCAATGAATCCAATAGGCTTCCCTTTCAAGTTCAAATCAGAACCCAAAAAAAGAAAAGACTCCAAACTACAAGTTGCATTGAGGAGGGTACTTTAAGTTTCAGTCTTCTATAAAATCATGAATTTAAGAAAAAGGCAATTTTCAAACTTAAAACAATGAGCAAAGGAATTTCTGGATGCTAGCCATATATTGGAAACAACCATCCTGAAAAAAAAAATTACTTTCGGTCTTTCAGTAAGACACCAAAAAGAAAAGGTAAAACCCACTAACTGATACCAGGGTTTCTTCAACCATAGAGATATCAAACTAGGTGATTCCTGGGATTTTAATTCCCATTGAAGATACTTACCCAGTAATTCCTGGATTTTAAACTCTTGAGTTAGGACCTTGGGGGAGAAAAAGCTCACCTCAGATTCCTTGCTGTCTCACTATTCAAACCTAAAAAGAGTTCACAATAACTGTACAAAACGCCACAAAATGAAAGACCACCTACAACTCATAGTACTGGCACTATCAAGATTCTGACACTTTAACCGAAGCTCAGATAAACTTTTTCTTCCTAATTATACAAGCAGGAAATTTCTTTTTAACCAACCAAAGTCATAAAAATCTAACCTTTGATAGTGCCAAATCCTACTCCACGATCTCCCTCCTGTATTTCCGTCAAAACTTTTTAATCAAGAAATAACATCCCAGTATATATTTCAGTTGTAAGTTAACTTATTTACAAGACTTTTTAGGTTATAACTATGGAGTGGAATTAGAATCCCCCTAATAAGAACAAATTGGTAGTATCCAGAAAACCCAAAAAAAAAAACCACTCCATGAAAGAAAACAAAAACAGGCTCAAAAGGAAAAACTCAAAAAAAGCACAAATTGTTGACAAATTTACAAAGGGTAGACATAGAAATTATAGATGATGTTGATGGGTTATCCTGAAATATCCACAAAGGAGGTTAGAGGATGGGTCAATTGGTCCCATCACCTCCAACAACTACTTTGCTACAAATAGGACAGCTGGGATAGAAAAAGCCTCACACCCCTCCCTCCAAGTTGCTCACATACACTGGAATCTGCAATTCCCATTAATATCTGACAAGATTATACTAACATGTATACAAAGAAAGAGAAAATAAAAATAAAAAAGACAACTTTATTCAGAGAGAGAAAAAGAGCAAATTGAACTTCTCTCTCTTTCTCTTTTCCTTCTCCCTTTTTGAGACTCCAAACAAACAAAAACAAATTTGGATGTCAGTAGATGAGATAACCACACCCAGTTGCAGAGAACAATATATAATTTTAATAACAATTCTTATCGTATTACTACTATATGCATCCATAATGATTGACTCTGAATCATTACCTTTCCTTTATATTTTCTCCTTTTCTTGTTCTTGTAAAGAGACAAAATAGCAAAGAAAACAACCCAGCAAAGTCTCAATCTTTAATTTTTTTACCAACAATGGGTTGCCTTTTTCAGTTGCTGAAACCGTTCTAACCAAAACAAAAAAGAAGAAGAAAAGAGTCAAAAGGCAATGTGTGATCGGTTGGGCGTAATGGGAGTTTGTGTGATGAGGTATTCCAACAGGATTAGAGACAAAGAAGAAGACTTTCCATTATTTATTGGGTTCTGTTCTGTTAATTACTATACCTAAAAAAAATTTAATTATCAGTTATCTATTAGTACTAGTTTCTTTCCACCTTGTGATTGCTGATGTTTGCTTTAATCGCACTTAATAATATCATTATGGTAGCCCAAAAGGAAAGTACAGAAAAAGATTTTTTTGTTTTTATTTAATGTCGTTTGTTTGATTTAAAATATTGTTCAAAAAATATTTTGAAAAGTTATATTTCTTTGAAAGATTAAAAATTTATTTTAAATTTAAATTATTTTATAAGTAAATGGGTAAAATAGTCATTGACTACAAAAAATGTTTTATTAGATTTGATGAATATTAACATTTAATTTAAAAGATTAAAAAAATAAAAATATATTAATATTTAATTTCAAAATTTTTAACTTAAAATATTAATATTTAAACTATTTAATATTATTAAAATTAAAAAAATAAAATTATTCAATATAATTTAATTTTTATTTATAAATTAAATAAATTTTACTAATAATTATAATTAAAAAAGATTTTAGTGATCTGATGAATATATATAAAAATATAGATTTTAGATGTCTTACATCATTCATAAATATTGATATTTTTGTAATGAATACATATAAATATAGATTTTAGATGTCTTACATAATTAATAAATATAAACAGTTTTTATTATTATGGTAAAAAAGTGATATGATAGAAATATTTTAAAAAATTAAAGCTTACTTTAATTATAAATTATAGTTAAGGATCGTATGAATGATTATATTCGACTAATGTTTAAATAAAATACTTAGATATTAGCATACTTAATTGGTATCTATAAATACTTGTTAATTTGATCTAAACAACTTAATTATTCTAAACTATTTTTTATTCAAAGAAATATAACTTATCCAAAAAAAGCATTGAGGTTTTATAAGTAGATGGATCAATGTACAAGAAGTTAGAAAAGCATACTAAGACAAAAGGTAAGGATGTAATCCATTGTTTGAAACTTCATCGTAACGGAATTGATAGAAAAATTCATAAACTGTGATAGAATTAATAAAAGAAACAGAAATGGTAATAGAGATCATACTAAAAAATAGATGAATTCAAAAATGAAAAACACACAAGACTTCAAACCCACATATTTAAAATGAAAGATCAAAAAGACCAAACCCATATCTGAAAACCTCGAACCTCAAACAGACCACATGTCAATCAAGTAGAGCTTCAAACAACACAAAAATATCACTCCATGTGGTGCAAAAATAAGACATTAAAGGTTTCTTATTATATATATATATATATATATATATATATATAGTTGAGTTATAAATACGTGGTTAAATGTTTTGAAAAATATTATTATTGATTTTTATCAATTTTCATGTATATTCTTTATTTTGATATCAAATTAGTGAAAATCAAATACTTTGTAACCAATTCTTATTTATTATTTTAACATCCAAATAACGTAATATATAAAAATATTTTTTAGGATAATCCAAACAATATAAAATATTTGTGACTATTTATGTAACTAACACAAAATATTAAATTTTTTTACAAATATTTTTTATTTAAAAATTTTTCTTAATAAGTTATTTTTCGGTCACCAAACGAACTCTTAATTTCAATAGGAAATATGGATAAATTTACTGTTTTACTAATAGAATTTGAGTTGAGATTTTACCATTGTTTTTTTTCCCTGTTTTTGGATGCTTAATTTGGAATTTCTGACATTGTAAACCGATGTTTTTGGCATTTGCCTTTATTATATTTTGGATAAAATCTAGAAACATGCAATGTGCCAGTTTGACAAGCAATGAAATTAAAACCAAGCGTATATTGCCACGTCGGCAAAAGGTCAAAGTTCACGAGTCTAACAAAGCACATGGTCCGTGGCCCATGGTTTTAATAATTGCAATTTATCGTGGTTCCACCGCCACTCTTCTTCACCCAATTTGGGGTTTTTGTCTCCCCTTTTGAACCCTCGGTGGCATTCATACACCGTCCGAGACTTGCCACAAATGAATTTCTCTTCCATTAAAGTCGAAATGTTTAAGTTTCAATCAAAGAACAAAGCAAACTGTTTTCCCTAATATTGAAGTACCTTCTTAATTATTAGTCTTTTAGAGAAAGATTCCTACTTGGTAAGTTGTGGGGAGTGGCATTTGTCATCTCTTGGCTTTGAGTAGAGTAGTCAAAGGTCAGATGAGATTCTTTGGTTCAGTTATTGATGAGTTATGATCAACCATTGATTTCCAATTTTTGTGATGCAAAATATTCTAGTTACAGATCATTTGGCTTTGACAATACATCAATTTTGGTCCCAAATGTCTTGTTCTTTAATTTATGATGATGATGATCATTATCAACTTTGAAATCAAATTTCTATATTGAAACCATTTGAATGAGATCATTTTCTTTCTTTCTCAAAAAAGTATTGAAATTAATAGAATAAATAAAAAACCAGAAACCTCTTTCGTACTAAACTTAGCAGCAGACTACTGCTAGTGCTATAAATGCACTGACACCATATATTAAATTGCCTACATCAGAATGAAGAATCCATGAATTAACTCTGTTGTTAAGGATGAAAGAGTAAAAAGGGTTTTTATATAATATTTTAAAAAAATTTAATTATTTAAATATTTTAAATTAATTTTTATTTTTTATTGTATTCAATTTAATTCTTATAGTTTTATTTTGAACTAAACAAATTGATTAATTATAATTAATCAAAATATTATTTTCTTTATATTCATGTATGACTAATTTAAAAAATAAAAATACTACGTAATTATGTCATCACACCACAAAAGCATAATACGTATCGTGCCATATTAACACTACGTAATATAAAATAATAAGTGACAATTTAACTAATACAATTAATTAACTATTAATTATAAAAATCTATTTAACTCAGAATAAAAATATAAGAACTTAATTGAATGTAACAAAAAAAATTAATGACTTATTTAAATTTTCATGAATAATTTAAAATTTTATTTCAGTATTATATCTGTTTTTATCCAATTAGTTAAATTGATAATGAAAATTTGAAACACATTCTCCTTTTTCAAGATCAACTTTAATTCAATTCAATAATTATTGCTTCTTTTAGGATGACTAATGTACAAAGATAAAATTTCTTTTAACCCATGAAAACATCCTCAAATTAAAAATCAAATCTTATTTTTTTTAAAAATAAAATGTAATAGACTTTAAATATGATCTTATTTTTTAAAATCTTATTCAAAATATAAGACCCACTACAAGACAAGTAAAAGATAAATTATACATTCGTACTTCTATTTAAAGATTTAAACCGTTCATTTGTCCCATATTTTGTGTAAAAAAAAAAAACACTTAACAAGTGTTAAAATGAAGTAAGAATGCACCTTTTACTACAAATATATTTTGAATAGAGATTAAGAATAATGTCATTATAACGATGTTTACTTATAATCATTGTTCATTAGATTTTAAGAAAGCAAAAATATCTACTTACCCGCCGCAATTAGATATTTTTATGATGGAAGACAATTATTTTTCTGAGTTAATTATTACAACATTTTTTAATCTACTTACATTTTAATATTATTTTTAAAAATAATAATAATAAAAATTGTATTAAAATAAGAATAAAAAAAAACAATTACTCTTAGTGCTCTTTGAGCTTTACTCCGTCGTCCAAATGCAAGTACATGTAGTAATGCAGGAAGACTATGATAAATAAGCAAAAGTAACCACAAATCCCAGCTATATGACCGAAGTAGAGTTGAGACCATTTTGCTTACATACATATGGAAACACATGTTCGGTTCAAACAGGTGCCGACTGGTTAATATTTAAAATAACACTGAAACCACCGCCCTGTCAAACTTCAGACAGATTAAAACAAATGCAGTGACAATGATTGCATGTTTTGTAATTCTAGTATTTTGCAAAAGACGGTAAGAACAAGCATGGGCTTTTCCTTGAGGAATTGGGCCGCCAGCAGCAGGCCAGAGCTGCACATCTATTTGGACTATTTTTTGGGCCCATCAAGCATTGTTATTATAAAGAAAAGGCATATTAGTAACTAGAGTTAATCGCGATTTGAGAAGTACTTTAATTAATTAATACCATGTTAACCCAGTTGTATGTTTGACTTGCAATATTAATATTGAAAAAAAACCGTGATCTAATTGTTTAAAAGTTTATATTTAATTCACTACTAATATATCCAAAATCATTTAAAATTAATTAAAATATTATATATTATATATACTTTTATTGCATCAAATATAAAATTAATGTGTAATAAATATTATCCAACTCTTATTTATTAGTTCAAGTAGGAGTATTTGGAATAAAGAATTTGCGTAATTGGAGGGTGCAATAAGGATGTAATAAGTCATGATGATTAATAGCAACAGATCTAAAAGGAGACTCCCGCAATGCCATCACTTCACTTCCTTTTCCATTGTTAGTCCAAATCCTTCAAAACCTCTCTAAACTCTAAACCCATCTTTTCTTTCTCTGCAATTCTTTTTTTTTTTTTGACTGCTTTTGGGGTAGATCTCTTCTCTTTCCTTAACCCAATTTTTTCATGACCCTTTTCACATCCTCATAGATCTCTCGCTTTTCTATCAACTTTTGGGTACTTCCCACAGATGGGAAAAGTTTCAGCCATTGTGTACATCACCGTGGCGCTTCTAATCCTCTTCCTAATCTCTTATTCCCCGAATAAACACTCCAGCCACAACCGCCATCGCCGCCTCAAGCTCCGAACTTCCTACAACTTCGGCAAACCCACCCGCCACGAGCCAGTGGCTTTTGACCCACTCGTGGCGGACATCGAGCGCCGTCGTGAAGACCGCCAATGGGAGAAACAGCACTTCGAGCATTCCCATCCTGAGTTTACGCATGACCCCGCACCGGCTGAAGAGTCGCAGCCCGAGTGGGAGGATTTTATGAACGCTGAGGATTACTTGAATGATGAGGAAAAGTTCAATGTTACCGATAGGTTGGTGGTATTGCATTTATTTTTAAATTCATGTTACTTTTTTGGTTAAGGTTGAAATTTTGGAGCTTTAATTAGTGTTTTAGCTGCCAAATTTATTTAGTTATAAATGCGTGCTTCATCTAGTAATATGCTTAAACAATTACTACTGTTTTAAGCTGCCTTTACTTGTTGACATTGATGCTTCTTATATCTGTGTCACTTGCATCTAGGTGTGAATTTGTAGAATAGATCTATTTATAATCATTGTTCATGATTAGTTCTAGTTTATTTGCTGACGGATATATTATTGGTAAAGTTTTGTAGTTGTTGATGTGGTTTACAGGAAATTATGCTAGGTGTGTTATGTGAGCATGCTCAATTGTTTTATATTTGCCATGTACAAGGGGTACCTTGTTATTACTTTGGTTGGTAACACATGCGTGCTGGTTTTTTTTGTCAGTTTATAAACTGATTCTATTTGTGTATATGATCTTTGCATCATGATGCGGCTTATGTAAACCTAGCACCTGTATCTATATACTTGTCGATGCATTTTGACAGTCACATTTCGATAGATGTTGATTGAGTGGAGGTTTAATGGATTGAACAGGTTGGTGTTGCTGTTTCCCAAGATTGATGTGGACCCAGCAGACGGTTTTGTGACTGAGAACGAATTGACTGAGTGGAACCTGCAGCAGGCTGCAAGGGAAGTCTTGCACAGGACTCAGAGGGAGATGGAGATTCATGATAAAAACCATGATGGGTTAATTTCATATAAAGAGTATGAGCCTCCCAGCTGGGTGAAGAATGGTCAGTGATCTTTACCATAATAAAACTAATTTTTAATTCATCTATGAAACTATCCTTGTTGCTTTTGTGTATATTTTGTTGTGTGATTTGGCATTCTTGTTGTTATTGTAGCTAAATTATCATTTCGCTTGAGGTTTGTAATGGGTGTTTTTAATACACATTTTGTGAATTACAGAAACTAGCTGCTTCATATTGTTTAACAGTTTATCGTTCTATTCCCTTTTGTGAATCGACAAAAGTGTCCTTAAAAGTGGTTTTCAAATTTTTCGAGAGATGTAGCGACATTAAGCCAAAACATGGAAAACATCCATGATCTGTTCTCTCCTTTCATGAGTGACGGGTCAGTAGTTATCGTATTCTTAGTGATAGAGGCATAGAGTAAACCTTTATAGCAATTTTACTCTCTTTAGGATCTCATATTGCTTTCAATCATGACCACTATGACCCTATAGTATGACACTTAGATTTGGTAATTGATTTCTGTTTAATTTTCCAGATAATAATCTAAGAGATGGTAACTGAATTTTTTTTTCCCTATTCTAGATAACACTTCTTTTGGCTATGATATGGGCTGGTGGAAAGAGGAACATTTTAATGCATCAGATGCAGATGGGGATGGTTTATTGAATATAACTGAGTTCAATGAGTAAGCACCAAATTCTACAATGAGTTTCAATTGATTCATCCCCAGTCAAAGGGGTTGTTTTCATTCACTGCTATTGCTCGCCCTTAATTTTTCTGTCACTGTTTGTCTAGCTTTCTGCACCCAGCGGACAGCAAAAACTCAAAGCTGCTTAAATGGTTGTGCAAGGAGGAAGTCAGGTAACCTGAGTTTTAATGATCTTTTTCTTTGTCTTTTCGCCCATGAAAATTGTATTTATATCTGTCCTAATAAATGTTAACAAAATCATGCTTAAGCTATATATCTTGAGTGCAAGAGCCAGTTCCACATTTTTGGCCATGTTATCCATTTGCAGTTGATCTGCTTTTTCTACGATCGCCTTAAATTGCTAGTTATTTTGCATCTTCTTTTTCCTCTTTAGGGAAAGAGATACGGACAAAGATGGGAAGGTTAACTTTAATGAATTTTTCCATGGGCTATTTGACTTGGTAAGAAACTATGATGAAGAAGGTCATAACTCTTCCCATCCATCTGATGACTCAATGGAGGCGCCAGCTAAACGGTTGTTTAGCCAGCTTGACAAAGATGGTGATAGGTATTTTTATGAACTTTTTGATGTTTATTATCATGGTTGAATTGAGAATTCGTTTTTTGCATGGTTAAGTAAATTTATGGTGCTTCCTGTTTTCAGATTCTTGTCGGATGAAGAGCTACTACCAATAATTGGGAAACTTCACCCATCAGAACGGTACTATGCAAAACAACAAGCGGATTACATCATATCACAGGTAAACTGATATGAGTATTGATAATTAGTAACGATCATTGATCCTGTTTCCTTACCCTTTCAAGGACAGCCTAAGTGAACTTTGCCTAAACTGAAAAGATTAAATGCTTTATGCTCAACATAAGGCTATGTTTTAAAACAGAACGAAGTAATACCTGCTGGAAAGGGATAGTTTCTAGAAACAGTAATGCATTCATACATTCTTAGAATTTATGCATTTTGAAAAGTAGCATTCATTATGAGATGGAGTGAGTCTTAATACTAAGACCATTATTGTCGTTATTATTTTAACAGTTAAATAATACCAATATACCATAGCTAAGGAAACCTAATACCAACGGTGCAAGAATTTTTACTATTATCTTTTTGGCATTATGCCAATTCCCTTGCTATGGTTGTATTATAATTCACTCTGCATGAATCGAATTATTATGACTTCCCTCATCGAAAATGTTTTAAGGCAACCTATACAATAAGTACTGCCTCTTTCTCATCCATGCCCCATTTTCCAAGTCTTAGAAACATTATATTACATCATGCTAATGTTTGCATGTATGTTGAAGGGGATAACTGGATTACTACCATTATTGACTTATTATTCTTTTTCTCCTTCTCATTTTTTATGGTTGTATTCTGTACATATTATGGTCTTTTTATTGGATTAATGGTCTTGCATAAGGAAATGATTTCCTCGCAAGTCATAGTTGCTGCAACCCTTTTGAAAAAAGAAATGAATAAAGTCCAAGGTTTGAATGCCCTCTCCCCCTTGGACTTCCTTATATGTACCAAAAGAAAAAAAGAATCTCCATTATGAACATTTTGTTAATATAATTGCAGGCAGATTCAGATAAAGATGGTCACTTATCCTTAGTCGAGATGATTGACAGCCCATATGTATTTTATAGTGCCATCTTCAATGATGATGAAGATGAAGATGACTATGAATACCACGATGAGTTCCGCTAAATGCTAATTTTATGATAGGTAAGAGGAACCATCTGCAATCTGTTTGCATCTATGTAATATTATCTGTCTTTGCATGATGGATCTCTTTTTACCACAATTTTTGCAGGACATGAAGGCAGCAATAGGATTCAAATTCTTTTCTAGCAAGAATTGTATGCTTTATAGAGTTATTTATGAAAATCTTGTTGCATTTCGACCAAGGTTATGCTATCAGTGTTGCTATCCATGGTGAGTTCATGTTCTCTTCTCTATTGTTTGATTCCCCTTATTTTTGTGGGGTTTTATTCTATCAATCAGCTGATTCAGATTGTTATTGTTTATTGCAGATTATGGACCTTAGCCTGTTGTGGAGGCCTTTTCACAATTAGTTGGTCATTGGAATTTCATCTTTCTGACATACATTTATTAGAGCACACTTGATGACACTTGATGTTTTTTCCTTTTTTTTTTTCTAAAGTTTTCAAGCCTTTCAAAAATTTGACTATCATATAGTGGACATTTGTGTACTACATAGAACATTAAGCATAATTTACTGGTTATGAGGTGAAGTTATTTGAATTAATGGACATCTAATATTTAACTTAACGGGGGTTGTATTTTAATTTTAACAGATACATCCATGGGAGTAATCTGTTAATTATCATAAATTAAGATCATGATTGGCTAAGATGCCTTTTGCAGTTTCTTGAATCTTTTGTTTGGGGTTATAATATGTATGGCGCCGGTTTATGGACTAGCTTTTCTTGAAATTATTTCCAATTTAGGTCCATATGCCCAATCCACAACAAGGTTAGTGTAAGTAAGGTGCCTGCCTCAATTTCGTGGTGTAACGAAGGCGTTCCTTGCCTTTTGTTTTCAGAACTTTCAAAGGACAAAATTAGTAACATGTCAGTCATAGTCAAATGTAAGATGACCAACGAAGGTGAAGAATACCCAAGCAGACCTGGATGTGCTCAGCAGCATACATGCAGAATACCACGTATGCCATTTCTTTCTAAAATTGAACGTCCTGAGCTTGAAATAGTAAAAAAAAAAGAAAAAAAAAATTACATACGATTTTATTTCTTTAATCACCAACTCTGTTATTTTATAATTTATTCTTCTGGTTGTCAACATTCGACATTACAACAGCAAATTCAACTTTCTGGACACAAAATAATCAAAGAGAAGAGCCCCATCCACCACCACCAGGTGTTAAAATCTCAAGTATCTCACCGGCCTGCACCTCCACTGTGTTCTTACCCCCAAGGTAGATTCTTCGTTCATCTTTGGTTATAAGGTAGTTGGCCCCTCGGGCCCCATTTGCACCCCCTTTCAACCCTCTAGGCGCATGTACACGCCTCTCTGATAGAATGCTAACCACTACTGCGCGCCTAAACTCTATTTCCCTCACAAGTCCATCACCCCCTTTGTGAATTCCTGCTCCTCCACTATTCTCTCTTAGTCCAAACCTGTGCAATAATACTGGATATCTCTGCTCGAAAATTTCTGGATCTGTCATTCGAGTGTTGGTCATGTGGCACTGGACGCCACTTGTCCCATCCCAGCTCGGACCAGCCCCACTCCCTCCCCCGATTGTTTCGTAATAACCAAAAGTATTGTCCCCAAAGGTCAGATTATTCATACATCCCTGAGAACAAGCACAGGCCTGAAATGCAGTCAACACTACATCAGTTATTCTCTGAGAAGTGAGAACGTTGCCTCCCACTACAGCAGCTTTATCACTTGGAGAGAGGAATGAGCCTTCTGGTACATGGATTTTAACTGGAGCCAGACAACCTTGATTAAGAGGAATGTCAACATCCACCAGACAACGGAGGCAGTATATGACTGCTGCAGCAGTGACTGCCTCTGGAGCATTCCAGTTACCATAAACCTCAGGGCTAGTTCCACTAAAATCAAAACGTGCTTCCCCTTTGTTAGAATCAATTGTGAGTTTTAAATGGATGACAGACCCGTCATCCATGCAATCCTCTTCTTCTATCATAAGGAAGTTTCTCTCGCCCAATGTAGTTGACTCTGATGAAATTCTTGCAGCAACTGACTTGAGCATTTCTCTCACTGCTTCTTCTGCATTAAGCTGCACATACGTCATGTAAGCCTGAACAGTTTCTAAACCATACTGCTCAATAAGTTCTTTGATTAGAGTGATTCCCCTCTGATTAGCAGCTACTTGTGCTCTAAGATCTGATAGGTTATCTTGAAGTTGCCGTGTTCCTGGGATTTTTTGAGTAGATTCATCAGCACCTGGAAACTCAAGAAGCTTGACTATTCCTTCTTCTTGGAAAATCCCCTTTTCCACAAGTTTAAATGCTTTTATTGCAGCCCCTTCTTCCCATATACACTTGGAAAAAGGAGGCATGCTTCCAGGTGTAACACCCCCGATCTCTGCATGATGTCCTCTACTTGCCACAAAAAACACTAGTTTCCCATTATCAAAAACAGGTGTTATCACAGTTATATCAGGAAGGTGGCTACCTCCAGCGCAAGGATGATTGGTGACAAGAACATCTCCTTCGTTCAAATTGCCACCCCAGTATTCAAGCTGCCAACGAACTGTACTGGACATAGCGCCCAGATGCACAGGAACATGTGGAGCATTAGCAACTAGTCCCCCATCTGGACCAAATAGAGCACAAGAGAAGTCTAGCCTTTCCTTGATATTTGTTGAGATAGAAGTCCGCTGCAGGGTTCGTCCCATCTGTTCAGCAATTCCCATAAATCTGTGATTGAAGATTGAAAGTTGCACAACATCTGCAACCTTCTCAGCAACTTTCACAGTGTTTAGAATAGACTCAATTTCAATTTTAATGTTTCCATATTTGGTTATAATAGCATTACATTTTGGTTCTACGATCACTGTACTACTCCCATTCATAATGATTGCAGGGCCAGGTATGACATGACCATATCCCAGATTATCAAGCTTGAACAGTGGTGTATCATGCCACCCATTCCCAAAAAAGACCTTGTAGCGGCCTTCAATTTTAGGGGAACCAGAAGCACGTTCTAGGGCCCGTGGTTTCAATATATTAGCAACTCCTATCCCACGAACTCTGACATCACATACAAGGATATTTCTATTATGTAGCTTAAATCCATACTCCTGCTGAAAAAGCTTCACAAATTCATCAGCATAGTCACATCCAGATCCATCTTCAGCAATATGTCCCTTTACCATGATTGCTGTATCTGTACCTTCATACCTCAAATTTAGGTATGTCTCAGTCTTTATATTTTCCCCTCTGAACCCTTGCTCTAGCAGCTTCTGCTTTACATGCTTCAACAATATAGCTTCTCGACGAGAGGCCTCCAGAACAGATTCAGGACCATAAACAGCAGCATAGGGCTCTTGTGCCTCTTCAACAACATCTGCCAATCCCATTCCATATGCACTTAAGATTCCACAAAACCGGTGAATAAGTACTGCTGTCATACCCAGTGACCTAGATATGGCACAGGCATGCTGTGGCCCAGCACCCCCAAAGCAAGCAAGTGCATGGTTCCTCGTTTCATGGCCCTTCATCTCAGTTAACTGCCGTATGGGGCGGCACATTGTCTCATTGGCAACATTCACAAACCCAAGTGCAATTTCCTCCACTGTCATGTCCTTTGCAGATGAATCTTGGCTCTTCCTGTAAGAATTTATTTTCTCTGCAAGCTTCTTGAATTCTTCCTTGGTTGCTTGGACATCTAAAGGCTGATCTTCATTTGGGCCGAAGATGGCTGGGAAATAATCAGGAATAACATACCCAAGAACCAGGTTTGCATCGGTGACTGCCAATTCTCCACCTTTGCGGTAGCACACAGGACCAGGATGAGCTCCTACTGACTCTGGTCCAACCCGGAAAGCCCCAAATTGGAACTTTAACTTTGATCCTCCACCAGCAGCAACAGTGTTTATGTCAAGCTGAGGTGCTTGTATTATTGCACCAGCAATTTTAGTTTCTAGGACTTGTTCATAACTTCCAGCATAACGGCTCACATCTGTTGATGTACCACCCATGTCAAATCCAATCAAAGGCTTCTCTGTTTCAAGACCAAAAAGAGTCTGTGAGTAGCCAACAACCCCCCCAGCAGGGCCAGACAAAACAGCCTTGTGCCCTGAAAATCTACTTTCTGGTGCAAGCCCTCCATCTGACTGCATAAATAAAACATTCACTTTCCCAAGGCCTTCATCAAATCTAGATATAAACCCTGCTAAATACTCTTTCACAACCGGGGTCAGATAAGCATCCACACTGGCTGTTAAACCCCGAGGAACAGCACGAACCATGGGAGTCAAAGCCGAAGACAAAGAAACATGTCTAAAACCCAAGTTCATAGCCAACTTCTCCACGGCCATTTCATGATATGGGTATGTGTAGGAATGCATAAGCACAACAGCCAAACAACTAATGCCTTTCTCCAACAATCCCTTCAATAAAGGCTTCAAAGCTTCTTCATCTAGACACTTGACAACCCTGACAAGCTCACCAGAAACCCCTTTAAGAAACGACTTTGAATTGTCCTTATTCCCTTTGTCCTGTTCAAGAACTAGCTCAATCCTCTCATCAACTTCAACAACTTCCTCGTAAAGATTGGATGATTTAGTTGCAGTAAGGTCAAAGATATTGGGACGAGACTGGTCACCAATCTGTAACAAATCCTTGAAACCTCGAGTAACACACAAAGCAATCCTCTCCCCTTTTCTTTCCAAAAGGGCATTGGTTGCCACAGTTGTTCCCATCCTTATCCACTCAATTTTATCAGTTGGAATTTTGGCAGTTCGGGGGATTTTCTCTCCTGTATATTCTTCAAGAATTCTCCTGATTCCTTCAATTGGAGCATCGTCATAATTCGATGGGTCAACGGATAAAAGTTTGAGAACCCGACCATCGGGGTGACCAGGAATCTCCGCATAAACATCGGTGAAAGTGCCCCCTCTGTCAATACAAAACCTCAGCTTCTCTTCACTGACACTCCCCATTACCACTCAAAAGCCCCACCAGGAAAAAAAAAAATCTGAACCCAAAGACCCAAGATTCACAAACCTTACCAAGAAAAAGAAGAAGAGAAATATAACGATTTGAAAATATGAATAAAACAACTAACAAAAGTAGAGTAAACGAGAAATTGGGTGTAGGAGGAAGGTTGAGAGGGTTACCCGGTGGGATTGACAAATGCAGATTTCAAGCGTCGAGAGGGAACGAGGTGTTTGAGACTGATACGTCAGAGAGTATATGATGGCGATGGGAGTTGTTTTGATTAAAAATAGAAAAGGGACCCACTCACTTTCCTTCCTACAGACACAGAATAATCCTATTCCTAGGAATAGGTAGGTTTTTGTGGGAGTTGTTTGCTCTGCACTTTGCCCACTTTCCTCACCAGACGCATTAAACTTCTTAAATTACCAAAAAAATTAATATTGCTAAGTATTTACGTATTTATATTTAATATTTATGTATTGAAAGCACTTATACGAAAGATTCATAACCAATGACGTATATGGCACCAATTTTTTTAGTAAAGCGAAGCTAAAATGGTTATAGTTTTGTTTAGAATATCATCTTTTCCAAGGCAAGTCCTCAATGGCTAGTAGAGCCAGCCAGGCTGCATCCTTAGAAATAGATTACACTGACTTGTTTATTTTGATTATGAATATTAAATTCAGAAGTAATATATATATATATATATATATTCTTTTTTTTTTCATTCCAAAACTGTAACTTTGCTTCATCCTTCCCCCCTTGCCTTGCCGGGGTGATGAGCAGGAGATTCTTGCCGTGGCCGTTGCCTAGCAATGAATAAACCACCACCAGTTATGTGGCAAACCTTCGCCAGTTAATCTTTCCAAACTTGAACATTTGCATAGCTGAAACTAGTTTCCACCTCTAGTTTTTGACTAAAAACTCAACTCGCCTTGCGCCAGTTTCCAGTCATCACAACGATCAAATTGTCAGCCAGGTAAATTTCCAACAAACGAACCATGAGATAAAGAATAAAAAATTACATGTCGTGGGGCAAATTGAAAAACCAAATCCAATAAAAATTATTGAACTGCAACTATGTAGTTTTATCCAAACCACAAGTAAAGCCGTCTTATTAGAGAAAATAACCAGACTACTAATTCCAAATTGAGATGTGAAATCCCATCAGGCTCAACTTCTAGTAAGGTATCGAACTCCAAACCAGTCTCAAGTGACCTATCAACATCACATATTAACCAATTTACAATTCTCAACAACTCATCAAACACAATAAAACAGCCAAGATCAAATTTGACAGCGATGTACCTCTGATAAAAATCATGTGTGTCATCCCCTGCTTCTTTAGAGTTTAAATCGCATTCATCACAGTAAAAGTGTCATCCCTTGCGAGAAAAGGGATGAATAAAGAAACAAGTACAATCTGATGTGAATATAAGTACAGAGGAAAGCAAAACATTCATAAGACAAAAGCAAGAAACCTGAAACCAAAAAGATGGCAGTATCCATTGGTCTCATAATTTCTGCATATTTATAGTTAGGCCTTCTATTGGAAGATGAGAATACTCTTATTCAGAATAAGGGCTCATCTACTCTCAAATACAAATCACCATTTCCTCATTGCTTCATGCCTACTAAACACTTACAAAGTGTATGGTCATGTTTGTAAACAAATTTGATTCTCAACAACTGTGAAAGTTACATAGAACTCAACTGCACTATAAACAACCGTAGCATTTTAGGCATGAATGATCTGAAAAGAAAACCTATCTGCTGGCCCTTTACAACAACAAGACAATACCCAAAGGCAAAAAGAATAATGAGAACTTTGTAAAATGAAAAAAAAAAATGATTAAGTTTGATGTTTAATTATGCATGGTATCATGACATTACACAAAGATTTATGGCTATGATCAGGCACCTAATGAACAAGTCTTCTGAGACTGCGAGTATTCACTGCCTCCAATCTGAAGATAGAGTTTGTTTCTTAAAAATCAGATTAACGTTACTGGTGGGACTTCTGATAAAATGCTGCAGGGCTGCTTTAAAGAGACTCAAGACTGTCATTTCCCTAGAAGAAATCAAAACAATTTGTCAAAGAAAAACCAACAGCTGATGCATATATGTTTTTTCTTTATTCCTTTCTCTCAATTAATCAAGTACTAATTATATCTACTCTATAATTATCCAAAGCGTTTATTTTGGTTAAACTCATAGAGTTGATAAAACATCCAAATTACTTTTATCTTAGTTATTTGTTCATGAGTTAACCCTAATTCCAATTAGAGAACGCGTTTTCTATGAATTTTCTCTTTTAAATCATCACATAACAGCCTGCTTTCTTACTAATAACCACCAATTACTGAATAAATACTGACAAAATTGAAAAAGAAAAGCATAGCCAAAATTAAAATCAGAAGAAATGCAATTCAGTAACATCAAAAAAGTTTTCTGAAAAGGAAATTCAAATACGTACTACTACTTTTAGATTCCTTCTTTTTATTTTTGGGATAATCGTCGTCGTTGTCGTCGTCATTATCATCTACATCGGAATCGATGTGATCATCGTCATCGTCAGAAGGAGGAGAAGGATCAAGGCGAGCAGCATCCATGGCCCACCGAATCACGTTCTCAACTTCATCCTCCTCATCTTCACCGTCGGATTTGTCGAGACCGATACTAACTTCCTTAGTAGTAGCAGCAGGAGCAGGATCAGAAGAAAAAGAAGAAGACAAGGAAGCCTTGAGAGCAGCGAATCTAGCGGAGAGATCATCACCCAACACACCCCTCAATTCCTCGTCAACATTACCCACAACAACAACCTTCGATTTTTGCTCCTTTTTTTCCTCTTCCTTTTGCTGTTGTTGTTGTTTTAATGGTGCTGGTGATTGTTTTTGTAGTTGCGATTTTGATTGAGAAGTGGAAGGTCGGGATCGGAGGGCCTGGAATCGACGGTGGAGATTGGGGTCGAGATAATCGGGGGCCACGCGAGACATGTGGCTGTCGACTGAGAGTTTTAAGAGCATCTCGTCCTGCGCTGCCTGCAACAGCTGCTCCACCTCATCGCTTTCCGCCGTTGCCGAGCTCTTCTTTCTGTTGCTCATTCTTCTTTTTTCCTTTCCGTATCTCTTTCCGCGTTGGCGTCCTTTTAAAACTCACTCCATTCACGTTTCACATTTGCATCAGTGTCACAATTGTAATTATATCTCTTATGCTCGTCGTTAATGGTCATACTCACATTCTTTGCAAAATTGCAAGGTGAAAACTTTTTTACAATAATGTGGCCTACATAATTTCATACGGTAAAAGAGAGAATCCCCAAAAGCGCAAAGTAAATTTGATATGGTTTCTCTCGGCAAGCGTGGTGCCATGGAGCTGTTTGGTAAAGCCAATCCATTTTTTTTTTTTTAAGAATAGAGTAATAAACATCTCAAATTGCATTAATTTGACAAATGCTACAGCTCTCAACTGAAAACGGGTAACGTTAAACCGAACAAATTGATACCAACGACTGTTAAAATTGCTACATCAGCTGTTCAAGTACACATTCAATTCTTTAATCTTCAACCAGATGCTAAAAGGTGACAATTGGAAACTTTTTCAACTGCTTTTATTTGGTAATTGAATCACCCTACAGTCAATCCAAATCCAAATTTGTAGTCTTTCTTCCTATGATCTATCTGCAATATGTAAATCCACAAAAAATGTTAAGGAACAGGACTCTGAGGGCTTTGATCAATCAAGGGAAAGATATAAAAATGTTAAACATAAAACGATTAATGGTATCACACTCACAAGCAATAACAAAACAACTAAACAAATCTCTCTAAGTGTATAAACCGCAGATTTCTTTCTTAGAAAAGTTATCTTACCTCAGCAGAGAGAACAAAATTTAGGCCCATATTTAACCGCTCTTCCAGATAAGCAGCTGTGCATCCATTTGAATCAATCTTCCCCCTCAAGCGACACTGAAAACATGACAAATTGATTGACCAGAATGATGGTTCAGTTAGATTTTTTTATTAGTTAGTAGAACAATTTTGTCAGAATACAACCTATAGACAAATCTACCCACTGATGTCAACAAACTTCATAACAAAAAAACTTCCTCAAAGATAGCTTTGCTTCTTTGGATGTCTTACCAATCACCTCATTGTGGTTGGTCATGTTTCCCAGCACTGCCCTAGGTCTACTCCTTCATTTAACTCCGTCAAAATTAAGAATAACTGCATGTAAGAGGTCTATTGTATTTACACCCCCCAAAATTCTCAAAGGAGCGAGGAAACAAAAGACAGCTTTATAAAGTTCTTTTTAGATGATACTGAGATGGTAACATGGATGCATAAAAACAATATAAATGTTAAATTCTAATGTGTATAGACATGCAAAAAATCAATGTGCATTAATATTGATAATCTAGCAGCCCAAAGCTTACCTGTCTAAGGATGTAGTCATAGCCGACACTTGATGTTACCTCTCTTGACATGTAGTTATACATGAGATCTGATGCGAGAGAAACCTTGACAGAAATAAAATTGTGTAAGAATGACTAGGAAAAAGAATCGCAACATTATTTGGAGGAAAGAGTTCTTACCTTCTCAGATACCTTCTGAACATAGCTCAAAGCAACCATTCCAGTACTTGCAACTTGGCCTGTGGCAACCTGGAGGCAGAGAGTGTTTAGGTTGGTTATTTGTGCCTGAAGCAAACAGAGAATAATTCTACCAATAACATTTCAATTCCATGCCAACAACAAATTCCTCTTGGAAAAGCTAAGTAAAAAATATGGTGTGGGAGAAGTGAATTAACTATTGTATGGATTAAAACTCAGCTTTAGAATAAGCATTTTCGATCAACTACCCAGGGACCAGACGAACATTATTTCTGAAGATCTAGAAACTTCATGAACAGAAGTTTAAAGACCTGAACGAAGATCTTTTCATGGGCCTATAACACATGCAAACAGGCACACACAATCATCAAAACTTGACCTAGAACTATAGCACCAAACATTAACCGTTGTACAAACTAGTTTTGTATGCACATTCAGTTTTACCTTCAGAAAGACAGCATTACACCATGTCCTTGATTCCAATGACTTGGTCCATTACTTCCATATTTTGGAAAAGTCTTAAGTCATTGAAAAGAAAAGACATACTGATTCTCACAACTTGGCAACTCTATTCAGCATTTTGGTTAGGGAAATCTATTTGACACCCCTACCTTTGTAACAGGCCTAGACACATATTTAGAAAGTAATAAACAAAACCCACTAACTATTGCACAAATAAATATTGACAAGCTAGTAATAAAGGACGAAACCAGGACACATTACCATCTTATCTGTCTCATATCGGGCAGCATAACCAATGCCTGACTTTCGGTGCTGACCAGCCCAAAATACTTCACCACCCAAGGATAAATGTGGTGTCACACTCTGCACATATGTGGCATAATTAACAACAAACACAATCATAATTACAGAAGTAGTGGATTCAGCAGAAGATTGATCATGACAGTAATTACAAGAAATAACCCAAATAACCCAAATACTACATACTTCAGAAGCAGAACCATCCAAAATAGAAAGAGATGACAAGGGCTATTATAAATCATTTAATTCACAAATAAACAGCAATGACAAGAGCCATGATCAGTTATCAATTGTTGGAAGAACATGAAACTACTCATAGAACTTTCAGACAGATAAAACAAAGAGCAATAAAATAATAATGCATGCCAATCAAGGTCAATGAGATGCTATCAGTGCCTCCTTAAAACAGCAAACAAAATGCAAATGCAGAAGGCCTTTGGCAAAGGAAGTCTAGGTTGCTTCTATCATTAATTAATATATCTTATACTATTTTTTTTCTATTTAAGAAAAAGGAAGATAAGGAATAGCATCTACACAAACAACATATTGACATAAATGTGGAAGCTTGCATCTCATGTTGTATATTCTTCAAGAAAAAGCATTTGTATAGTGATTGTGATGTGATGACTGATCCTGCAGCATGATTAGCAGGATAACACGGTCACAAACACACATAAATGGAAATAATAGGAAAACTTCTAGCATATTACTATTATTATTGTCACTTGACAACACAATAGTAAGTAATCCTTTTGGGAAGGCATCATCTGTGGTTAGTTTAACTAGCAGATACAATTCTATCTTCATGTCAATTTTTAACAAGCACGCATCTTAGGATTTGCAAATGCATAGAGAAACCACAAAGTCCACATGATTTTGCATCGAAGTATTGTACAAGTCATTTTTCGTTAGGCACAGATCATACAATAACTTGTCCATTATGCTGAGTTCTGCACCTCTCAGATTAACTCGGCAGATGTTATGTGGTTTCATACAATTTACCTGGATATAACTAGCTCCAAATAAGGCACCATTTCCCATTTGAAACTGAGACCTGTAGTCTTTACCCTGTACAAGGAAAGAAAAATGTCAAAAGGCAAAATGCAAGCTCATAGTTCATGGCAGCAAGCCACCGAACAAATTTGTTTACAAGCACAAAAATAGCTCCCCAGATGATGAATTAACTCAAAAGAAAATATCAGAATATCAAGTATCACACTCACAACGATACAAACAAAAATACATACACAAACCAAAGCCAACTAGCCAAAAACTAATATAGTTTAAAAGTGACAGACCTTGTAATCAAAGTTGACCATGCCGTGTGACATATGAGGCTCATTTGTAAGCTGGAACAGGAAACAACAAATTTATCAACTAGCTTACACGTGAAAAACCATATATTCTGCCTGAAAACGGGAAAGCAAAAGATTAAAGAACAAATGAGAACATGATCTACCTGGGCATTAGCCTTCAAGGCAAGATTGTCAGTCAAATCCCATTTCACTCTTGCATTGAGCCTACCATCAGTCAGTACCCTCCCAATAAGCATCAACTGCATAAAACCCATAATTGATCCCACTTATAGATTGACTTGCTAACACAAAACAATTTAGGAGGACAAGAAGATAATACTGGAAGAGAATGAAAGCAGCCGCCTACATTTGGGTCAATGAAGTTGGCACCAAATTCATAATGAGCAGTAGGAATTTTAATGGTTTCAGCAGATTGAGAAGGAATTTCTGTTGGGCCCATAAACACACTGAGATGATAGGGAATGCATAATACCATTATTAATTAATACAGAAAAGACATAAGAAAATATAAAAAAATTATTAAAAAATGAAGCAATAAGATCAAATAGTCAAAGAAGCTGAAGCTACCTGTGGCTTAGTGAGAATTTCTGATTTAGTCCCTTGGTGAAATCAAATCGCAATCCTTCAAAAGTTTCTGGCTTCAGAGACACTGCCAGACATATTCAAGCAATAAACATTAATGTTTCATTAAAAAGAACAGATTCTAACCACTATTTTACATCATTCTTTTGTCTACAAAATAACCCTGCTAAAAATTCATCATTACACCCTAGAATTCAAAGCTTGTAGAGATAGCTACATGATTAGACAACAAAATTAGGAAAACAGAAGAAACAAAATTAAGTGGATATTCTTCAATATTTGACTCGCACGTGGAATTTGCATAAGATGCTAAAGAAAACAGCTGCCACCTAGATATATATAGCAAACATGAAATTAAACATACATCTCAAAGCACTCAAGACAAACATTCACAGAAAAAACTTAATTGTATCTCAAGAACCTAACTACATCTTCAATAACAATTCTAGTAGTGTATCACTCTCACATATTTTACTTCCCCTAGTAAACCTCATTTTTTCCCTTATTGCCAAACATTACAATTCATTTACGCCCCAGCTTCACACACTACTATAAATGTCACCTTGGAAGTTGGGTATATTACAAGTAATGGTAATTAGTAATATACTTGTTCAATATGAAACCCAGAAAACCTGATTTCCCCAATTTTAAGAAGCAACTGCTCTATAAAAAATTTCCACTTAAAATAAATAAAAAAAGCAAAACCCTTCGCTGTTATTAGAAACAGAGATACTTACGCTTTTACTTTTGTAACTCATGAAAATTTATGTATTTAAAAAAAAACCATCATTTTCACTAATCAGAGCAGACTAGGGTTTTAAGAAAGGGGCTTAATAACAAAACCAAAAGCCAAATCTTCAGCCCCTCCATTCCACTAACTTCAGCATCTCAACCCAAAATGCCAAGCCATAAGATTCTACATAAGCCAATACAGATCAAAAAATGATCAAACAAGGTAAAAGAAAACCTGAACCGTAATCTCAAGACTAGTAACCAATCAACAGATAAAAGAATAAAAACAAAACCCATTTGTAATCAAGAGATAAGGGAAGACTAACTGAGAGCTTCGCGGTGGATCTCTTCGTAAGGAATAGGGCATGGGAGATTCATGTAATCAGTTTTCTCCTCATGTTTGGTATGCGCCGTTTTGGATGCGTCGGCTGGAATCGTCGTAATACCGGGAGGTACAAGCCCCGCCATTTCTCTCTGCTATTCTTTTGATGAATTTGATGCGAAACCAAGCAGCCGCGAGCGCGAGTGTGAAGAGGGAAGGGCAAAAGGAGAGTAGTCGCAGCAGTCGGGCGGGGCTTATTATGGGTTTTAGCCAGGGTTTTATGTGCTCCTTCCCTAGCGAGGGGTCCACCTCTATTTTCCATTTTCTTTTCCTTTTTAAAGTAAATAAATTTTGTAAGCGTGTAGTATTTTCTTTCTTCTTTTAAAAATAAAACAATTTATTTGTTTTATGGATGGTAAATAGGGTTTAATAAAATTAATTAACCATAGATAAATAATGCGATGGACGGTGGAGATGCAAGTAGACTATCAAACAATTAATAATGAAAATTTGACAATTCGTAGATTTGACCGCTGAAAATTAAAGCAAGCACGGGATGACATAACCTACCAAAGATGGAGAAAGATGGTGTTTTATTTGAGAAATTTTCAAAATGCCGAGAGAAAATTTAGTCATTTTTATTGACTATGTACCCGCATATCCCTCGCTTATTTGAAATCATTTGTAGACTATAGACCACCAGTATTATTATCTTGAATACGAACTGATTTATTGAACGTGTAAGATTACGTTCTATACGACACAACACAATTGCATGGTTAAAATGATTCAATTTTTAACACAATTAATTTAAAATATCTATAATTAAAATTATAATGTTATTATTTAAATTTAAATCAATAATTATAAAAAACAATTATAACAAGATAATAATATCATCAAATATAATAAAATTCATTAAATCTACTATCAAAATAAATTAGTCTTTTATTACTAAACTTAAACAGGTCGATAAATGTGATCATTGATACGGATTAAACACGATTATACGACTAATATGATTAATTAAATGTATCTTAAATGTGTTAATCGTACTTGATATGTTAAAGATCCAAAACATAATAAGATTAAACTCAAACTCGTTTAATTTCATGTATTTTCATGTCATATCCAAAATTGTTAAGTTTGCTTATTAAGCAATGAATATGTAAGATTAAGGTATCATTGTCACGATAAATACATCCTCTTTAATTGGTTAAACTTTTTATTGAATATAAATAGCAAAAATATTTAGGATGTATTTGATAAATTATTGAAAATCAAATTCTTTTTATAATTTATTTTTAGGAATTACTTAATGCAAAGTTTTTAACGAAAAAGGATTAAAAATCTTTTAGTTAATTAATATATTTGTTAGTCTACTTTATTTAAAGAAAAATATGTTATTTAATTAAATTAGTTGTATATTCTTTCATTTTAATCAATTACTCTTTTTTAAATTTTTTTTTATTGATGTAAGATACTTATAAAATTATCTCTCTTTTACAAGAGATTTAACAATAAATCCACTCAAATATTTAATTTTCAATAACAAACCAAATTAATTTTTATATCATAAATTTAATTCATAAAATTTTAATTTGTAACTAAAAATTTAATAATTTTTAAATCAAACCAAAACTAAATTCATAAGTAGGAAAATGTTTACATTTTATCAAATTAGTGGTAAGTAATATTGTTGAAATTAGTCATTTCATAACATGCAAATAACTAAAGAACCAGCTATATCTTTCCACCAATTGAAAGAGAAAACAAGTGGTATTCAAATTTGAAACTATTCATTTCATAGGTAGAGTGTGAACACTTTTGAAATAATAATACTACTTTAATAAGGATTGTAAAATTAAGCAAACAAGCAATTAAGTGGTTTAGAATAAGAGCCTGCTTGGTTTGGTTTTTTTCTAACTTAAATGTTATTATGAAACTCTTATGAAAAATAATAGCTTTTAAAATTAAATTAAAATTATTTGATAAATTTCTTTTTATAAGTTTTTTTTATAAGTTATAATTTTTGTTCAAATTATCATAAAAGGTATTTCTTTTTTTTAGAGGGTAATATTGTAATTATTTTTAATAAATGAGGATATTTTTAGAAAAAAAATAAAAATTTTCTTATATTTTTAAAAGAAGAGAAGAAAAAGCTCCTCCTTTGAGCTTTTTTTTTAAGCTCCTTTTTTAAAAATTTTGTTCTTAAAAAAAAAACTGTTTTTTTTTTTAAGTTTATCAAAAAATCATGTTTTGCCTGACTTTTGCTTTTAAGAGATAGATAAGCTGAAAAAAAACTAGGCCAAACATACACTAAATACCATATATGAGGGAATGTGATTAATTTACAATTAGTGAAAATTATAATTATTTGCTCACAACTTGTTTCCTTCTTATTTTTTATTTTTGAGAAAAATAAATTTTATATAGTCCATCTCTTTATCTTACTATGTCGGTATGTTGTTTCATGTTGGCATTATGATTTAAAAAATCTCTAAATTATTTAAAAAATATTTGAAGCCATCGTTTTTCTTAATTACTAAATAATTTATTTAAAATTTTTAAATAATTTAAGAGCTTTTCTAATTACTATTCCTTTCTTGTTTTTGTTTTGATATGGTTTTCATATTAGTGTTGTTTTTTAAACAACTTTATGTTAAATAATAAACAAAAAAAATATTGCCGACAAAATGGTTTTCATGGTTCGTTCCCTCTGCTAAATGGTCCTTAAAATGGGATTGGTGAGAAATTAAAAGGGTTACGTAATTATTTACCATTAAACCAAAAGAGTACATGTTAAATAGGAGGGTAAGAGCCTATTTAAAAAAAATATTTAATAAATAACTTTCTATTAATGATGAATTCTTTGTTCACAATAGAAAAAAATTAATTTTTTTTTTATCTATTTAAAATAAATTTTAAAAAATATAAAAGGTATTTTTATTTAACATAAAATTTATAATTAATAAAAATATAAAAAAAGCTCCACAAATAATTTATAAATAATACTTAATTCATAAAAAACTCATAAATCAACAATTTTTATTTTTCATTAATACAGTAGCTATTTGGTTTTGCATTTTACCCATGCAACTATCATCCAATGCTATTTTATAAGTATATAAACCCATTTTTTCATCATTATTTCTTTCTTCTTGACTCTCAAAAGTATGATTGGGATTATAATAGCATCCACAGCAAGAAGAATAACAGGAACATGTGATTGCATTGCTTAAAATAAAGCCAATATCCACAATCATTTTTATTTTGGAAGAAACTTTTGCAAATTGAAAATCTAGACCCTTGATGATTTCATTAGCCAATAAACATAAACTATCTAACACATCACCGAACTTACTGCTTACAGTCTCTCTTGATTTTTCAAATTTATTTTGGACATTATAATTTGTTTTGCTGTGTGCATAAGTCCAAAGAAATATAGCGATCGCCTCCAATGTTGTCATGTTTTTAGATGGATGAAACCATCGCTTATTCGTCACTGTATCTATAAGGTGCAATACAACATGTAATTACATCATAAACAATTTATAACTTTCATCCGGAATTTGTAATGTTTCACATACCCAATTCTATTCGTCAGAATAATTGAAACAATTTGTATTTCATGTGATATACAATTGCACTAGCAACTCTTCCATAAATGTTTTGATAAAACATTGCACATTTTCTGCTTTTTATAACTTATATTGATGCTTTGACTTTATTTGAAGACATTTGTTTGATAATATCAAAATACATAAGTAAAAATCCAAATATATCAACTCAAAAAACATATATTATTTCAAATAAATCAAATAGTACAAATAACAATTTAAATAAATATAATATGAATAATAGCAAATTCTTTCAAATACCAATTCAATTGCACATAACAAGTAACACAAATACAAAGAAAAAGTAGTTTAAAGTTTAACATCAACCCAAGATAAACAAATCAAATCTTAAAATAATCAATTGCTCCCACCACAGTTTTTTGATAGATTATGCTCATATAGAATTCAGTTTAACTTATCACTTAAATCTAGCAAAAAAATAAAAATGAGTCTATCTTTTTTAATCAATTGTAGTACAAAATTAAATTCATTTGTACTTAATGTCCCTTCATTTTGTAGAGATTTTAATGCTCGAACACAGTTCGAAATACTATATTATTTTGTGGCTTGTGATGACACTAAAATTTCAGCATTTTTAGTTGTGTTATGACTTTCTACTACTTCACACAATCGTTCTAATGTTTTTTGCAAGTTTAAGGCAGTCCCAATTTTTACCTTACCCTTTGTCACTTTTTTTTCTATTTCTTATGGCACCAATATTTTTCTCTTGATTTTGGTGTTTACCATAGGACTGTCACCTTCATCACAATTGATTTCTTCAGCATTGGATACAATACTGTCTTGTAGCGAAGTTAGATTTGCAAATTTGATAGTATCTTCAATTGGTACACCCATCACCAGTGTTCATGCATTTTGACTAGTGGCTACTGTACCTCTAAATATAAATTATAACTCATCATCATGTTTCAGCTCATGATACCAAAATTTGACATATTTTAGATTAGCCTATACAAACATCAAAGAGAAATAAACTTTTAAACAACGTGCATATGTAAAGTAATTTACAATAGCTGAAACATATAAAATTTAACATACTTTACTTTTATTTTGGCTTCCCACCATGTGGCATTAGTTTTAACGGTTCGCGTCTCATGGTTCCAACCCAAACTTGTTTATTTTCCCCTCAATTGTTTTCATAAAGTCCATTCATTCCTTATATTTTTAGTCTATTTTTTAAATTATTTTTTGATATTTTTTTATTAGCACAAGTATTAAATTCCTCTACTACAACTTCTCACTTTTTAATTCTGAATAAAATTCTTGGTTTTTCACATTTAAAAATCTCATCCGTACAAACTTGAAATAAGATTTTGCTAGCGATCAAATCCCACTTTGCATTATATTTTAGTTTTTTTGAAATTTCAAAATTAGGTTGAGGTATTTCTTAACTAGTCATTAATTGCAACAAGCATATAAAGCAATAAATCTTGTGTCATTACTATCCAATAACTGATCATTCTGCCAATATGGTTCATGGAGATCGCATATACATTACAACAATTAAACCAAGATGCATAACAAGGGAGAAGATGCTTGAAATTTATACAAGTATAAATTACTCACAAATCATCCAACATGACTTTAAATCCTACATAACATTTAGGGACACTTCTAGCAAAACTTGAAAATAGAGATATTACCATCAGTCATATCCATAAAAAAGATAATATTTTTTAAGAGAATGACAATTAGTTATTTGGATACATTTTTAATCATTTGCAATTTTAATAAAGTTCAATAAAAATCAGATCTTAATATATTTACCTACACTTTGAAATAGAAAACCAACAATATTGGAACAAAAGTAACCAGATAAACAATTTTAATGAGTCTAGGATGTTTACCGGGAATTCAAAGCAGCAACTTTGAATCTCCAAGTCGTTTAACAAGAACTTAAACACATATATCAAAATTAAAAGGTAATTGAAATAAAGAGAGATTCCAAAGAAAAAAAAAACGATAGAAAGAAAATGAAAAATAAAACCGAAAGAAAAAGAAAAAATAGTACCTGAATGCAGCTTTGAATTTCAAATCTTTTTTCTCTTAATTTTACTAAGAATGAAAAAAACTCAAAATTTTGCTATTTTATTGCTTAGTTTTTTTTTAATAGTTTTTGTAGAAAGAGGTAGAGGAAAGGGAGATTAAGATTTGTCTTGGAGGAGAAAGGTGATTTGTAAAAGGAAAGGAAGGAGGGATTAAATTTTAATAGATGCAGATATTTTTTGAATAATATTTTTTAAAAAATTGATGTGTTTTTTAAAAGAAGAGATGAGAAAGCTCTTTTTTAGAGTTTTTTTTTTGAAACTTTTTTTTAGATTTTGTTTTTTTTTAATTGTTTTTTTAACAATTCCTCAAAATCTTATTTGACTCAAATTTAATTTTTAAGAAATAAATAAGTTGAAAAAATCAAGCTAAACATGTATTAATTATAAATTATTAGGTATTCAATGAATAAAAATATACACACCTGTTTTAAAAATAAAATCCAAAATATAAGAAAAAGGTCTCAATTTTAGGGGAAATTAAAACAAGTAATTAACATTATGTATTCCATCCATGAGAGAAGATTTTATTTGAAGTTGTATTCCTCCACCTCTTGTTTTTTTTTTTTTTTTTGTATTAAAACGGTGTAAATAAAATATTTGAACAGCTGATCAGAGGGGCTGTAAATTGAAAGTAGAAACAGATCCCAATCAATCAGCCCTCTCTCCAATCTCTCCCAAACGCACCGCAAACCCGTAACCTTAACCTTAACCCTCGTTTGGTCCTTTCCACAGTAAAACACCGTCACCCCCCTCCTTGGGTTTTTGACAAAAATCCCGACAGAAACGCTGCCGTTGGCTCCCTTCTTTCACAGAGCCGGTGAATTGTTGCTCTCCCTGCCTCCAACCCAAAAAACCAAAACAGAAGGAAAGAAAAAATGTTTGGAAGCACGGGATACAGTAATGGCTACCACCAAAACCAGCAGCAGCAGAGCTCGGGAGAAAAGCGAGGGGGAGGACGAGGGCGGAGGGGAGGTCGTAGGTCACGTGACCCTCATGGGTTTAGGGTTTCTGAGCGCCAGCACCACCACAATAACAACAACAACAACCAGCAAGAGCAGAATTCACCTCCTCCTTGTACGGACTTCGACATGGCCTACTTTCACTCTTATGCCCATGTTGGCATCCACGAAGAAATGATCAAGGTCTTTCTTCTTCTGCTGTTTTTTTTGTTCTGCTTGCTACTTGCTTGTTCTTGGCTGGGTTTATTTCGTTTTGTTTGTACTTCTTCAGGGACTTGGTGAATTTCTTTTACTTCTAGCTTTGTGGGTTTTGTTTTTTCGGAGGTTTTTGAGTGTTTAAATTTACTAGAATGTTAAAGAAGATGAAGAGGATTTCATGGTTTATCGCCATGTGAGGTAGGGGTTTTCAAGGTCGCGACTTCTAAGTGAGAGTTTTAACATGGGAAATTCAAATTTAAGTTTTTCTTATATCTTCACTTCCTTGTTTTAAAAATGCGTGTGTTTGTCAATATCAATCAGCTAGGTCATCTGTGCCGACTTTGTTGAAGCAATGTTGAACTGTGCATTTGTGTCCAAAGTTTAATACTGGCAATTCTGTTAGATTAAGCTTTGTGTTCTTCATTTGGCAATTGAACATTTCTTGACTTGAGCTCTTCATTTGGCAATTGAACATTTCTTGACTTGAGCTCTTTCCAATGGTGGGTTCTTTAAATTATAGTTTGTTGTTTAAGGAAAGTTTTTAATTATATGTTTCTCAACACTTTAGCCAGCTTATTATTAATTTGTATGAATTTGACAAAGTTGTGAGCCTGTATCAGTTGCAAATTTGGATCACCTTTTACCTTTTTAAATAATAATGAATAAAAAAATTCATGACAATTCGCTGATCTTAGTTTTTCTCTGAAGCATACAGGATCGAGTTCGTACTGAAACTTACAGGGCCGCAATCATGCAACACCAGAGTTTTATTGAAGGCAAAGTAATACCATTGTTGCAGTCTCAGTTGTAAAATTCAATATGATCTCTTACTCAAAATCTAAAAATATCAGGATAGTTCTGTATTTGCTCAAACTTATCATGCTTGGTTGCATTTTGTACAAGATTCTCATTTTATCCAGTCACAACATTTATACTCCATCTAGTATAATCTCACACCTAAATGAAATGCATTTGTCTCTTATAATATACGAAGCATGTGGCTCTCACACGCTCTGGTTGTTTTAAGAAATGTTTTGCAAACAATATATAGGTGGTTCATTCCTCTTCCTCATTATTGGTTGTTATCATGCTTACAGGTTGTAATGGATGTTGGATGTGGCACAGGCATTCTTTCAATATTTTGTGCTCAAGCTGGTGCAAAACGGGTAATATGTCTTGAAGTGCATATTGTTATAATTCACATATTTGTGCTGGAGGTATTACTGGACATTTATATGAAAATTGATTCAATCACAATTTTCTGCACATGATGTGGTACCTGTTTCTACTAATTTCTGAAGACTACTTTCTTTAACCAGTGCAGGAGGATTGCTAGAAATTGAATTTTGTTTAATATTTTTTATTTCCTCTAGTTTTTCTCTAACTAGTTTTTAACGTGAATTTTTTAAATTTATCATTAAAAAAGACAGTAGGCTTCTATTGATCTTCTGACCAAGAGCAATGTAGATAGATCTTCAATTTTGTTTTTTATTTGATTTTTTAGAAGTTCAAAATCCATTGCTACCTCGAAGTTATATTCTTGTTGTTAATGTCGATGGATTCTTTTAAAATAAATGGCTAGTATCTGAAATGATTATATGCTTTCAGGTTTATGCAGTGGATGCAAGTGATATTGCAGTGCAGGTACTTTGTTGCATTTGTGTTTATTATTGAGGCATTTCTACAATCTGTTTGTGAGAGTGCAGATTTAGTACTTTTTCCTTCTCACATCACCATTATTGTTTTCTCACCCTATTAATCACAACAATTAGAATATGATATCTGCTTAACACAGAAATTAGAGGATGGAAGCTAGTTGTATATCAATAGTATGGAATTATATATGTTCTTTTACTTCTCTAGACCTTTCCTTACTGGCTCCGTTGTATTAGAAATGAAGCTGGCTATTTGGTTTGTATTAATCTTTGCTATTTGCAAGCAGGCAAATGAAGTTGTGAAAGCAAATAACTTAGCTGAAAAGGTCATCGTATTGCATGGACGAGTCGAGGTAGGCTTTTCCTCTGAGGCTTATTGATATGTATGTTCCTTGGTTGCAAGCATATCCATTTTTATGTTTTAATGGTCTTAATCTGTTACCATTTTTGAGAACAAAAACAAGTGCCTATATATATTAACATTTAGATAAGGTTGGGGGAGAGTAGAGTTGAACCCTGGACTTTGAGCCTTCTTTGGAGGGAAATTAACAACCAGTTGGCCAAGTTGCTGTTTTATTTCTTTCTTAAACTTTTTAAAGTTAGTCAGAATCATTTTTTATCTATGAAACTGCAAAAATTGGTATTCAACATTGTGGAATTAGAAGTGTCGCTCTATGCAACGAAGATGGGACCTTTTTGCAAATGTTTGCTTTTACAGTCCATTTTAAGACGTTGTATCGGTGTTGGTGTTTAAATTTTATTAGAGATGAGGGAAAACTTCTATTTTATCCAATTTGAGGCATTGTGGTAGCACCTTTTGGATGCTCTCATTGGTAGATGACTACGCAATTATGGTTGCAATTGGGGATATATTAGGTTAGTTTACAAAACTTTTGTGTAGTTGACAATTGCTCCATGCATAGTTATGGTGATCATAAGATAATAATTGACAATGCTTGCACGTATGGAAGATTGGCCCACCATACTGTTGCTGGTGTTGCCAGTGCTTGCATATTGGCCTGAATCAGCACATGGGTGTATCACTTCGTGGATTAATTATTGAACAATGAGTTCTGCTATTTGTCTCTTTCTTTGAAGGAGTAAAAAAAGCAGTGGCTATTGCAGACTACATTAGTTTAGAAGCATGAGGTAGATCATTTAAGATATTGAAGAACCAAAGGTAATTTGTGCATGTTCATGTTTAGAATCTAGATCTGCCGGGAAACTTCTACCTGGTGGTGGTGTGAGTGTTGGAAGGGGGGGGGGGGGGGGTGTTTGCGCTGTTTTAAGAAACATCTCCTGCCCCTGAACTACTTATTTCCTTCTGCATGTCAGACAATTTATACTGGTTATAATCTCTGCAGGATGTTGAAATTGATGAAGAGGTTGATGTAATAATTTCAGAGTGGATGGGCTACATGCTTCTGTATGAGGTGATTGTTAAAACCACACATGATCTTCTAAATCATTTTTAAGAGATTTCCTGGAACTCTTTGAGGTTTAAAGATGAGAGCATGATTTTTATTCAAACAACTGGCTCTATATTCTCTATTCTTTTTACTTTTATTATCCTTTCATTGAGTATGTACTCATTCCAATCATCCTCATTATTATTTTCCAGAGTATGCTGGGGAGTGTTATTACTGCTAGAGATCGGTGGCTAAAACGTGGAGGTCTTATTCTTCCTTCCATTGCAACGGTTTGTTTCAATTCATACTGTCTAATTTTGTGTTTACTAGCTGGCAATGTAATTGAGCATTTGAGTTTCTTTTTTTTTTTTTTTCTCACTTTGTTTAGCAGACATGTCTTGAACCTTCAGTTATATGAAGTTCTATTGTGTTGTAGCATCTGGCACTCATGTGATGAAAATCTATTTATTTATTGTTCGTTTTCACTCGTCACTGCCTGCAGTTATACATGGTACCCATCACGCATCCTGACAGATACAATGACAGCATTGAATTTTGGCGCAATGTCTATGGAATTGATAGTGAGTATCATGCTAAATTAGATTTGTTTTCAATTTCCATGCATCTATGTGAAATAAAATTCTACGAATCTGCTTAGAAATTGCTTCTCTCATTCCTTCTACTTGTACCTTGTTTCTGTTTTGGTTGTATCTGAATTAGCAATTATGATGTTATTTTCCCTTGCAGTGTCGGCAATGTTGCAGTTAGCAAAACAGTGTGCGTTTGAAGAGCCGTGTGTGGAGACAATAACAGGGGAGAATGTTTTGACATGGCCACATGTGGTGAGTCTTGTACTTCTCTTGCTTTAGTCCCACTTGAGTTCCCTAATTGATTATTGAATTTGGAAAGACTGAAGTTTATCTTCTCTAAATACAAGTATGTAACTTTCAAGTTTTCTCAGTTGTAGTTTATTACATCTGGTTCCTGCCTGTGAATTTTTTTAAATATTCTTCTTTGTCCATCTGGTGCATTCCAAACTGCAGCGCTGCAATAATTTTGCCTGACCAAATGTTAGGTTTATCATACCACTTATGTCATCTTTACCTAACAAGCCACGTGTCCTTAGAACACCAAGGCATGAGTCACAAGTGCACAGCTGGTGTCTATGTGGCAACCTAATGGCTTCTTTATGTATTGAAATTGTGATATAGCAATTTCTTCTGCATTTGTCTCATGAATGCTGTGATATATATGAGTGAATTTGATGTCACCTGGCTGTTGCTTGAGACATTCTCTTTTCCAGCAGCATTTGTCCAGATTATATGCCCAAATTATGAGCTGCAATGTGGTTTATTTTATCATATTCTGAAACTGCCCATCAACCTTGAAAATTTATCATCATTAACAGGTTAAACATGTGGACTGCTACACCGTCCAACTCCATGAGCTAGAATCTGTGTCAACGAGATATAAGTTCGAGTCAATGATGCGAGGTAAGCCTTCCCCCTGATATCTGTGTTTGTTATATATGCTGTATTCTTTGTGTGTTTGTGAGTGCATGCTGTGTCAAGGATTACCATTATGTGTGTGAACCATAAAATTGTGATTGTCATGCAGTTGTGGAATCATTATTAACTTAGACAGTTGGTACTTGCTATTGTCTTAGTATATCTATTCGTCTTAAGTACATTGTTTATGCTTCCTTGATTCCCAGCTCCGCTACATGGATTTGCATTTTGGTTTGACGTTGAATTCAGTGAGCTGGAAAATTCTCCTACAAATAATCATGCCCCATCCTCACTTTTTGGCTCATTGAATAATAGTCCTGTGGATGGTAGTCAGAAGAAGAAACGGGCCAATCCCAATGAAGTACTTAGGCTCTCCACAGCACCAGAGGATCCTCCAACACATTGGCAACAGGTACCATACTCATGCTAGTTTGTGCATGCTGAGTTTGCAGACATAGAGCACACCTGCATACGTAAATTTTGCTGTTGGTTGCTCATTACAAAAGCCTGCATGGTCAACTTACTTTTAACTATGAAAGAGTCTGATCATTTTTACATCAGAACTTGCATAAAGCTGCTGTTTATATTTGATAACAGACCCTTTTTAGTGTTAAAAGATGTAAATTTTGCAGACAATGATATACTTTTATGACCCGATAGAGGTGGAGCAAGATCAAATCATTGAAGGCTCTCTAACATTATCACAAAGCAAAGAAAACCGTCGATTTATGAATATTCATCTTGAGTACTCGTGAGTAACAGCAGTACATTTCTAAGCTAAAGATTAGCTTTACTTCTGTTGGGTAAAAAAAATATGGCTCATCCATTGTCTGATTTTCATTCTTGCAGTTCAGGTGGCAGGTCCTATGTAAAAGAGTCAGTAATGCGATGATCCGTTTGAGGTACTACTTGGTTCTATTGAAGCTTCACAACTGATTACCTGGCTATACTTTTGTAATGGGCTTTGTGTTTTCAGTGAGATCCCTCACTTGACTTCACAGAATGAGAGATTTGTCTAAGTTTTACCACGCAAAGCCATGCATAGATGAAGCTATTTGTTTAACTTGGTACTAAATTAAGATAGGTGAAATTTTGACATTAGCTCTGATGGTGGTGTAAGATTGTTGTTTCAAACAGCGAAGACATTACTCCTTATTTAATTTTTTTTCTTTGTGCACACGCATGAGGTTGTATTTTAGTTATGATAGATATAGAGGACTGTATGTGACATCCGCTCATTCATGCCCTTGTTACATCCTCAAGTTCAGGATGCTTTGTTAACTAAGCTCCTCTGCAATTTAACTTGACATTACTAAAGATTGTCATTTTCCTTACACCATATCTGCTACTTAAATTCATTCTTGATTAATGCTATCTTCTCTCTCTCTTTCTCGTGTTTTCAAAAAGTTTTTGTTGAGCAGTGTGTCAAGCTGGTGGCTCTCACTCCATTTTGCTGAATACTTTACTAGGTTACTTAAGCTTTGCACATTTAATTTCCATGTGCTAGACGCTGCATAGATACTGGCTAAGGGGCTCCGTTAAGGATTTGGCTCTTCTCCAGCTGATAATAGTCATGGCTGTCTCCCTCTGTTTTTGAATTCAAAGTGTCTGCTTCTTCGCATTTTTTTTCTTGGTTGGCATAGCCCTTGGTCTTGCTTCTGCATTTGACGGTAATTCAAGTTCCAATGATGCCCTACGGGTTCCTTTTTTTTTTTTTTTTAAATCACATACTATAATCTCCAGTTATACGAAGAACCTGGCCTTCTTTAAAATATATGGCAATCTGGTAGCAAAAGAACCAGGTCGAGGAAAGTGTTTTGATCTAATTAAGCATAGCTAGCACATCATTGTTAGTGTAGACTGTAGGTGAAGATTTTAACCTTTGTGGTTGTGGACTGGCATTTGTTTGCCTAGTAATTTGATTAAGGTATTGTGTTGGTTGGGACTTTGGCCTTGTTTTCGTGACAATACTCACAGAATAGCAATAATATCTAATGAGATCAAATTATCTGTTAATGCTTCACCTATCTATTAATCTTTAAGCATTTAACATCGATCTTGGTCTTTGTGAGTTTGTTGGTATTTAGCATGTGTGGGACAAACATGTCTCCCTCCAGCTTGAGCTCAACTTAATTAAGGAAAGCCTAGTTTCCATCTTGCAAATTATTTTCTGTCTGCAGCTGTTAGCGTTATCTTGGTAAAGCTAATAGTGGGCTCATTGTAACCCATCGTATCAACAAGGATTTGAGTCCGCAATGTTCTTTGGACAAATGGTCCTTCCTAGGAAATCACAGCTGCTAGACTTAGCTGATCCAAAGAATAAAATGTAGTGCTTTATGCCTTTAAAGTCAGACACAAATAGCCAGTAGGCTGGCCAGCTAGAAATCTGACCGCTAAGCCATACCAAATCCTGGTGTGCTCTGGCAGAAAAAAACATAAAAAGAATTGTAATCTGCATGAGCCCAGAAACTAACGGCGAGAGACACTGAGACAAATAGGATTCCGTCTGGTAAGTGGTAAACCCATGTTTAAGCACTTGTTTACTTTCCAATTTGTCATCTCTTCATTACTGCAATTGCCTTTCCTTCGTTAGTCTGATGTAGCTTCAAAATTGTAATTGTTGAGACCGAGTTTAGTTTTCTAATTAAACACTCCACAGCCAGTTTCAGACATACAAAACAGAACCATGAAGCACATTTTCATGAGTCACTTGTGCCTGCCTATAGCATTCTTATTATAACAAGACAAAGTCACCACGGCATAGCTGTTGGCTTGTTGCACCTAATGCTACAAAAACAAATCAATGCCAGCTTATATATGTCCTAAATCTATTGTATTCTATTCATAGCAATAATTACTACTGGTTTAAAAGTCAAACAAAAGCGGTTACATGTAGAAGATAAATCCCAAAATTTTGTTGCTGTATAAACAGAAAATATATGCCATGAGCTGCTTACCACTTGGCTAAAAAGACAAAAACAATAACGCATGGCTATGTTTGGTTTCACAGAATTTTGATGGAGAGTAAAATTCCAGGACAAATGTAACTAGACTAATAATTTCGCTACTTCTTTTTAATCCTTAAAAATAATTTTGGGTACTAAGTTTTAAGATCGTACGTTATGATGCCTCTAATAATAGAAAATGAGTTTCATATTTTAATTATTGTACAAGGTTTTGAATCCTCTCAAGTTTCCATGAACCAAACACATCCTTACAAGGATTCTTTACATTCAGAAATATATATCTGCGCAAAGCAAGCTGCCTCCGAGTTTCCCAATTACTGTCTGATTTAATTATTCCTCTCCTACAGACCTTGCTATAGAGTGAAAAGGTTGGAGGATTATTTAAGATTTTGGATAGGGTTTATCTCCACTGAAACTTGGCATGTTCCTCCTAATCAAGCCAGCAAATTATATGGCATTATCTATCTCAAGATCTTCATGTCCATCTCCATGCAACTGTTACAAGATATGGACATGCCTTCATTCATTCATTCTTTTTTGTTTCAAGCTGAAAATACTTTCATATTCTTCATTGCATGATTTAAAGCTCATAACATAATTGTATCACATACTGATAGGACGAAATAATTTCCTATATCAGATTAAATTTTGGCTCTACGATCATTTGTTCTTTGGGTTTGATACCTGATAATTAAGTTAGTGTATAACTTGTAGCTTGATATATAGAGCAATAAATCATGAATATTGGCATGACCATTCAACTTTATCAAATATTAAGACTCAAATGATGCACGTGCAGTCGTGCTTGAGTTACATGACATTGAGAAAAATATTAGTATGGTGGCAACAAATAAAATATCAAGGGCAACTTTTAGGTGGTAATGATGGTTCAATTATTGGGAAGTGGTGCCTATCTTATGTATTCCCAACTCCAAATATTTCTATTGCATGCCTTTGTGACATTTCCCACTTAGGGGTTTCTTTCTTATTTTTCTAACATATCATTTTGGCTGGTCTTGTCGTATTTACAAGCATTAACACAATTGAATATCCTCCATATCTCTTAATCTCTCCTGCACTCCCACAGATTATTTCCATTGGTTTTTTAGCATAATCATATCAAAGTCGACTCTTCAAAAAGTTTCATACGCAACACAACCCTTCTCTATCCGAGGGACAACAACCTAAAGAAAGTGGAAAACATGCATCCTGAAAAATGTTTGATTGCATTTAGATTGATTCATTGTTCTTTTCTGAAGATTTGAATTGATCTTCCCATGCCTTTTCAGTGTGCTCAAAGGATACATCTCTATCATTTTTATTCTTGCACTTGTTTCCACACAATAGAACCATGAAAACCATGCAATCATATATATTAAGCTTATCTCAACCTTTTTGTAAAGGTTGGAAGAAATTTATAAAGTTAAAATTCCCAAAACCCAAATGTTGGAATTCAAAGTTTTAACTAGCCAATCAAAGCTTGATGCAGCAGGCCCTAAAGGTCACCATGCTCCTTGGGTGAATCTTATATTTTGACTCATGCTTGGCCCTAACCCTTGATTACTTTATGATATTATAAAAAGTAGGAATTCTGGCAAAAGAATGAGATCAGCCGCCATGTGAGGGTTAAAATATGAGATGACAGGCAATCTTTGCTTTTAAACTAATCTTCCACTCAGTAAGGGGGGGAAGGTAGTGTTACTGTTGGTTTATTCTAGTATAAATTTATTTCTATTCAGCTTATGATTTGACGACAAAAGAAACACAACTTTCTGCACCAGATGTAGGTAATGTGTGATTATGTATTCAGAGGAAAAGCATAAAAACCCTGGATTCTAAAGTAGCAGGGCTTGCATTTTCATTTCTAAAGTAGTACCACTAATGTCTTTTCAATGGGGAGAAAATAAAAAAACAAAAAAAGGTTCCATCTTCTTGGATCCAAGAACTACAAATTTATAGAAATTCACTGAATATTCAGGTAACCACTTACTTTAGAACTGCCAAAGAAAAAACAATTTTAAGCATAATAATAGAAACTAGTAAATAATTGAATCCCTTGATACCAAAATTAGCTTTGGTGTTGAGATCTTAAGACTCAATTTCCTTGGAGAAATGGCCAGTTAAGGTTTTCCAAGTTAATTCTAGTACTAATATATCAATTCAGTGATATTTTTATTTTTTGTTATTTATTGTTTATCTTTCTTTTTATTTGATTTTTGTATAAAAAAATAACGAAAGTATCAATTAAACCAACTGAAGTATTTTCTTCATAAATTCTGACAGAGAGAGAGAGAGATTGGGAAATTTAAGACTATCTTTGGTACGAGGAAAAGAGGAAGGAAGGAAAGGAAAATAGGAAAAGGGGACTACATAGTGTTTCTATCCTTTCCTTCCTTGTTTGTTAGAAGGGAAATGAGGGACAATTTTCCTTTCTATCCTCTTTTTTCTTTTTCTTTTCTCACCTTTTCTTTTTTCTTTCTCGCAATTTTCTGTCCTTTCAGTGTAAAAGATTATCATCCCACTGCAGATGTCTTGACTTGAAAATGCAAAGTTACCCCACTTGAATGCCGGAATCATCGTGGCATCTAAAGGTGATAGAAGAGTCCCATGTTGTGCAATAATTAAGCATTGCATAATTCCTATGAGGCATTGAGGTACAGTCACCTTTATTTATTTTGTTTGATATCTTGCATGGCCTGCCAGCACCATCACGCGTGAACCTAGCTAACAGCTGATCAATTGATCAGATCATTATCCAGATATTGACACCCATGGCTCATAGAATCCTACTCAAATACATTATCAATCTACCCATTTTTGACATTGGTGCTCCACTGATGATCCAATAACATTTATAAATTAATATAGAATATGTAGTAGCAGTAGATAATTCATGCATGCTGAAGTTTTGGAGGTCCTAGAGATGATAATGCTTTGGTCTGGTCCATGGATTCCCACGTTTTGGAAGGACCTCTCATAATGAAAGCAAAAAGGAAAAAATTGATTGATGAGAGAGAAGCAAGAGAATTATTAGAGATCACTGTTAAGTATTTCATCTAAGTCCCACTAAGCTTTTTGAAAACAAAGAATATACTCAAAAAGCTGGACCTATTAAGGATCATTAAAGCTTGAAATTTTGTTGTGAGATCAGAGTGAGTGAAGGAAACATCTCTCTCCTCTTTTCTTTTTCCCTTGTATGGCATGAAAGAAACATATCCACTAGTACTGATAGAAATCAACAAAGATATATGGGAAAAACCCATTAAGGTAGTACAATAAACGGAAAATTCCTGAAAGTCCTCCCTTTTCCTGTTACCTTAGACCTTAACATGTATCCTTCCTCCCCTGGGAAGACAGAGATGACAAGCAAATCATGTACCATGTGGCGTATGAGAGATTACCTTCTACTCTCCTTTGTTTTCTGACTTCTAATTGCTCGAAATGTTAATTATTGCCATCATGTGGACTTATGGGTGATCTATTGCTTTTTGCCTTTAAATGATCAAAGAGTAAACAGTTGATCAATTGGCACATATGGTTGATTCAATGCTCACGAGCGTGTCAAATCAAGCAACACTCATCAATCACCATAGTAATCAGTAGCTAGGGTTGTAAACGATCCGAGCCCAAACGAGCCTAGCTATGTTCGAGCTCGGTTTGATTAAGATTGTTTAAAGTGATATTCAGGCAGCTGGACTCCATTAAAGTTTGGCTAAATTTGATATCAAATAGGACTCGCTTGTTCATGAATATTAAATGGGTTTATGCAAACAATTAATGAACATGTTTGTGAACATCAAACAAACCAATTTTCAACAAACAAACAAAATCTAAATTAAAAAGCTACAAATAGTTTTTGAATCACTTTATAAATGATTCCTTTAAAGATATCTAGGGTGCTCTTAAAGTCATTTATAATCGATTTTAAGAATAAACAATAAACAAGTTAGTTCATGAATAAAAATGAAATGAATAATTACAAATTGGATTCGTTTATTAAATATATTTTAAAATTTTATTTAAAATTATTTAATCTATCTTATTAAACGAACATAAACGAGCCCAACTCGAACTAGTCCACGAGTTGTTTATTGAACATACGCCTGCATCTTTATAGTGACAATCCAAGATCTCAATACTTTAAGGGGAAAAAAAAGGTCCATGACTTAAGCAATCACGCACACGCAGGCGTTAGAGCAGTAATTATAAATAGGTGAGCACTTTGTGAAAAGGCTATGGAGCTTATTCTACTCAGGGTAAAAAGATGGTGGTATCTCTGGGTTTCCATTAATTAAAAGAAAAAAGAAAAGAAAAGAAGATTACTTTTACTAACATCTCAGATGGATTGATGGTTCATTGTTGATCAATAGTACTATCAATATTCTATTACGTACTATATATATATATATATATATTAATGCTTTTTTCAAGGTTACAAATTGAAAAAGGCTAATACTATAAAGTTGAGTATTCTTCTGCACTTATCGCAATTATAATACATTTTCTCCCACTTTTGCAACTTCTCCACTCGACAATAGAAGCTAATTAGATATGTAGACGGCGTCCCTTTGTCTTTTCCTGGGAAGCAGACCCACAAGTTCGGCACCTCTAGCCAAATGAAATTCAGAGAATAAGCTAAAAAAGAATACTCAACATGGATGTTTCATTCTGCTGAGTTTAAGAGGACAAGAAGCAATCGAGTTATCCTATCACAATGCTCAACAATCCATGGAGCAGGAATCAATGCTGTCTTTGTTTTATCAGTCCATCTATATCTTTCTATGAGCAACTGAAGAATCTTCATGGTGTCAATTTAACTAATTAGAATTTGGCATCCTGTATATAGTAGTAAATATTAGAGAAACACATATTCCTTTGAATATTTTGTCTGAAGAATGTAGAAAATAAATCTCTTAGCTAGGATTCAAGAATTGTTCGTAATGAGAGTACAATTATGATCACCTACCTACCTAGCTTCTTCAAAGGCAATAACGAACTGGGGCCTGCTCAATTGAGAACTTGGCTTCCCTCAAATCGTTTCAGTTTGTTCTTTGAAAGGTATTTTACCCGAAGTAACAATTATTCCATTAAGGTTGGCCTTCGTAAAGATGATAAAGAAGCACACCTTCCTCCCTCTTTCCTCTAAATGGCCATATGCACACACAGTAATATTAAACTGAAAAACAAACAAAAATGAATAAAACATGAAAGTCAAATTAAATTAATGACAAAAGCCAGTTTATTTAACATTTTGACTGGTCACGACAAGCCACTGAATCCACGGCTTCATGGCATGATCATCGCGAATTAGGTCTTCTGGTTTAATTAGTGCTTGTGCTGCAGCGAGCCTCCTCCCACCATGGCTGCTTTGGTGGTCAGGAAAGTGGCTAACTAATATTAACAAAGTAGTCAATTAATATAGCTGGATACAACCAAAACCGTCTCTTCCTTGTTGAATGGTTCAAAAATTTTCTCAACAGAATCGATGGTAAAAGACTTGATGCACTCTGGGGTCAACGTAACATTACCCATTAAAGCGAAAAAGGAAAACAAAAGGTAGTTGGGAAACTAGCACAAGACATTTCCCTCTCAAACTTCTGATCAGTCCAAAAACAAAACAGAAGCCCCTTTAACTCTATTATTATTCCAAACCCCACCACACCTTTTTCCTTCTACGCATCCCTAAGCCAAAACCCGACTCAAATAAATCCCTCCTCAAACCCCACCCCCGCACCCCTCCTTCCCCAAACAACCTAAAACCTCAACTCCTCAAACCCTCAAAACCTCAACCATGTCAGCTTTCCCATCCCTGGCGATAATCTTGGTGGCGGTGCTACACCTGACTGTGAGTGGCATCGCCACCGCCTCTCACCCTGACTTTCAACTCTTGAACGTGAAACAAACTCTCATTGGGACAAAAAAACCTACGCCTCTCAAAACATTTGAATATCACGAACAATCCAACGCCAGCGAAAGTGACCAAGGGAAATGGAAGCTGAAACTTGTCCATAGGGACAAGTTATTTTCCAACACTACTACTGCTTTCCATGACCATAGCCACCGTTTTCTTGCACGCATGCAAAGGGACGTGAAAAGGGTGGCAAGTCTGGTCCGCCTCCTCTCTGGCGGCGGAGGCCACGACGGTGACGCTGCTTATGAGGTGAACGATTTTGGGTCCGATGTTGTTTCAGGAATGGACCAAGGAAGCGGAGAGTACTTTGTGAGAATAGGCGTTGGTAGCCCACCACGAAGTCAATATATGGTTATTGATTCGGGCAGTGATATTGTTTGGGTTCAGTGTCAGCCTTGCAACCAATGTTATAGACAATCCGACCCGGTTTTTGACCCGGCTAATTCTGCTTCTTACAGTGGCGTCTCTTGTACCTCTTCTGTTTGTGACCGGATTGAGAATTCGGGTTGCCATGCGGGTCGGTGTCGGTATGAAGTTATGTATGGTGATGGGTCTTATACAAAAGGGACCCTGGCTCTCGAAACACTCACTTTTGGTCGAACGGTGGTTAAAAATGTGGCTATTGGATGTGGGCATATTAACCGGGGCATGTTCATTGGGGCAGCCGGGTTGTTGGGCGTTGGAGGTGGATCCATGTCACTTGTGGGTCAATTGGGTGGTCAAACCGGGGGTGCATTTAGTTACTGTTTAGTGAGTCGGGGCAGCGATGCATCCGGGTCATTGGTATTCGGGCGTGGAGCAATGCCGGTGGGCGCTGCATGGGTCCCTTTGCTACGTAACCCACGTGCCCCGAGTTTCTACTATGTCGGGCTTTCGGGTCTTGGAGTAGGAGGCATCCGGGTGCCCGTATCCGAAGACACTTTTAGGCTTAGTGAATTGGGGTATGGAGGGGTTGTTATGGACACTGGCACCGCCGTAACAAGGTTCCCAACGTTGGCTTACAATGCCTTCCGCGATGCTTTTGTCGCGCAGACGGCAAACCTCCCCCGGGCTTCGGGAGTATCCATTTTTGATACTTGTTACAACTTATCGGGTTTTGTGTCGGTCAGGGTTCCAACAGTCTCATTTTATTTCTCGGGCGGGCCAATCCTGACCCTACCCGCAAGGAACTTTCTTATTCCCGTTGATGATGTGGGAACTTTCTGTTTTGCGTTTGCTTCCTCGGCTTCAGGACTTTCAATAATAGGGAACATCCAGCAAGAGGGCATCCAAATTTCCTTTGATGGAGCCAATGGCTTCGTGGGGTTTGGCCCCAATGTTTGCTAATCTTGATGATGTAAAGAAATAGTGAATTTTGCTTAGGTACTTGTTAGTTAAAGTATATTCTTATATTATAAATATATAAGAGTCTGATGTATTAGTGTCATGTGCTACTTGTCCTATGGTCTATGATTTGATTAAAGTTTTGCCTTTCTTCCTGATGTGAAAAGAACACTATATATTATAGTGTGATTCTTGTAAAGTTTTATGCAAAGAGGTGAAAAAACAAAGCAAGGGTGTGTAATGTTAATGAGTCAAATATTCCCAAGAGAACTGCAGATAGTCAAAAGAAAGAATCATAAAAAGGATCTTCTACTTGGATATTAGAGCACCCTTTTATGTTAAACATGACATGATGAGAGGATCCAAAGATGGCCCTTTTACATCAGGTCTAGTGGGCAGGGCAGGCAGTATAATTCAGAATCCAGAGCCGAGAGGGTGGAAATGACCTGCACATTGCTGATTGCCCTCCAGGCACCAGCTGCTTTTTACATCATCTTGCCTTTGGCTGGCTCTCTTTCTCACGAGGGCTATAGTGTTGAAATCATGAGGGCTGGGGGGGGAGCCACCACTTTGGTGGACATGTGAAGCCATCAGTAGGCCGTGTTTGCGCCCCTAAGTTGGAGTGCGTTCAAGCAATGACTTTTGCAAAGGCATCTGCTTTTTCCCTCTTTTGCAAGATTTGAGACGCAAGGCCACTTTTGCCGCTTTTCAGAACTTTGGTAAGGCTAGGGGGGCAAAGGCAACTGGGTACTGCTACTAGCCCTTTTCCCATCTCTCTAATTACAGGGAATTTAGTCGTTGAAATACTATTTATAGCATTAGGGGGTTTTAGAGGCCCGCAAAAGTTACACTTTCGCTTTGGTGAAGGTGAAAGACGAACAAAAGCAAAGCCAAGCTTTGGCAGAACATGGGGATCGTTGGGATATACCTCAAATTTCTCTCACCCCCATTGCCCAAAACAGCGCTTGTCAAAGCAAAAGTGTGATAGTTGTTGGACTGTCTTTATCACCTGTCTGTGGTTTGTCTCAACGAGATTAAACCCCAAAATGGGATCACTAAACAAGAATTATCTATCAACGGGCTTGAAGACATTTTGCCAACATTGTCCCTTCCTAAGAAGGGACGAGTTTCTTCCTCTGTTTGACTTTCGCCTGTTTGAGCAATTCCGATGCAAGTGAAGACGATTGCAGCTTTCGTCTTCCCCTTACCAGGTTAATATACAAATATGTGTGAACAAAAAAATCTGGTTGACAGGATAAAATGAAAAAGAGGATGGAAAATGATAACTCAATGGCTGAAACAGCTTTTGCTTGGACATTAAAAGCAGGAAACCAAAAACAAATGTACAGTCGGTGCAAAGCTAGCTAGAGGAACTACACTTTGCTTGCAGGTTCAAAACCCTCATTTCTGTACTCTTTTTGACTGCCAACCAAAGGGATTGTGATTGGATAATTGCAGGGTTATAGTAAAACGAATTCCAGGGAAAATGTTTCCAATTTGTTCATAGTCATCAGCTCAAAAAGGGGGCCCACATTCTCTCTTCCCCATCCCCCCCTTACACACTATGGGCATATCCTCTATTCCACAAACTTCAAAAAAAGTTGTTAGTGAAGAATGTACCTTGATTGAGTCCATACTGAAGCGTCTTTGCTTTCCATTGTCGACCTTCCACCCAAGCCTTACAGCAATGCTTATATGTCCAATGAAATTAGCTCCACTACCCTTATTTCAGTAATGAGGTGAGGGGTTTTTAGGGTGAAACAAGGAAAGCTTAGAGACAAACACACAATAATTTGGAAATAACTTTATGTATTACATTAAGAAGAAAAATGGTTAACTACAAAAACTAAAAGTATGATATACACTACAAAATAATTAGAATATTTACAGGCAGCCTGGCCTTCCTCTTTCTTGACCTGAGGGGAACAAAAATGCCTCTCTGGACTTCCAAAATCTCACAAAAGTCACCATCTGAATCTACAAAATATGACGGACGGCATTAGCCAGCACTAGATGTGAATTCCCTGTTCTGATCAAAATTTTTAAATCTCAGAACTTTCTGGATGGAAACTTCAAGTAGAAACATATAAGGCCAGAGGATGCAACAAAATGAGATGGCAGATTAGGCCATAAATAGATATCTGAGATCTTCCACCGTTAATCGAGTTGCTGAGCCCCCACTCTGATCTTCACCAAAAGCAGAAGCAACCATTTTTCTTTTTTCATCCTACAGCGAGGCAAACAAAGAAATAAGTATCGGACAACGAAAACCCACCATCTACCAGTCATGCAAATTCTTCATCTCCAAAGGCTATAGAACATATGGAGGTCTTGCACATTCCAGAAATGACCCAAAAGGTCATAATGGATAATAGTTACACAGCAATCCTTGTAATGATGTCCAAACCAACAACACCATATTAATAGTCCACATCCCTAACTCAAAGTTATTAAATCAGTTGGCTTCCCTAAGTAAAAGTGGCAAATTCAGGTAGGGAGATGCTCTCTGCCCTTGAACAGTGCAGGCCCTTTAATGGTACCAGAAAATCATATTGATGTAACTCTTGAATCTTGTTCCATCAAATACACAAGAGCCAGAAAGAATAAAAGGGAAATAAGAGTTTAACCCAGATGCAATACACCTCCCCCCACCTTGGAAAAAAAATCAAAATGTTCAAATTAACTACATAAATGACATTTACATCTTTTATCAGAAACAATTCTTAAGTCAACAGCATAACCTATAGAAAGAAAATACCTGAAGAGATAATATCCTATCTTCCACTGTGTCTTTAATGGTGATCCGAGTTACAGTAACAGGACGAGTCTGTCCAATTCTATGTGCTCGATCGATAGCCTGGTCTTCAGTAGTTGGATTCCACCAAAGGTCCAGAAGGATAACATGACACGCAGCAACCATATTCAAACCGAGGTTTCCAGCTTTTAATGACATCAGCATCACAGTAACCTGCAAGAAAATCAATGGATTGGAGAAATTAAGTAAGAAATAAAATTACATCACATTCTACATCATTGATTTACTAAAGCGAAACACTAAAGCACACTGTTAATAATTTAAGTGTATATGGAATATATGTACATATGTCTGCAAGTAAGTCGACAAAATAATAACCAACTTGCCCACTAAGAAACAACCTATTGGCATTGGTGAATTACTTGGAAGTCATACGGTAGGAACAAACCTCTGGGTCAGTATTGAAATCTTTGACAGCCCTGTCTCTTGCAGCTAAAGTCATTGTCCCATCAAGCCTCCGATAGTTTATATTATGATTACGTAGTGAGCGCTCAACCAAGTCCAACATACTTGTCCACTGAGAGAAAACAATTGTTTTTATTGGTCCGTCAGCCACTGAGTTTGAATAAACTGTAGTGCGCTTTACGACACTAATGCCTGAATGGACAGTTTCTGAAAATGTCTGCTCTGAAGACAAAAATGTTTCATTGCATTCAACAGAACTCTGCAATTCTGGACTTGAATTCTTCGATAAACATTTTGACTGAAGAATTTCAACTACGGCCTTGATTTTTGATGAACTGTACTCATCCTGTAAAACCACTGACTTTTCAAAGAACTGAGGATGCATGGGACTACCGTTAAGACCACCTGTAATACAGCTCCTAAGGGTAGCTTTAGAGAACACTATATCAGCACCAAGTTGCTCTTTACATGCAGGTGCAGGGCACATATTATCATCACCTGTCAAATATTCTGACACACACTGATAGCAGAAAACATGACCACACATGGTAACAACAGGGTCATCAGGTGGATCCTGTAAAAGCATTTAAGCATTAGAAATATATACAGATTTTCTGAAATAGTAAACTTTTTCTGCTCACTAGCCAGATACTATGAGAATTGGAATTAGAATATATTTCACATACACTTTCTATACCTAAGAAAATTCAAGGTGACAAAAAGTAATAATAGGGTAGCATTAAAAAAACAAAAAGACATCCTAGAAAGCGACACCCCTCACTCCAATAATTTTAACCATGCATTACCCCGTTCCAAATTGAACACATTGAATTGCAATTTCCTCACCATTGCTCCCAAAATATTAAAAATTACCATGACACAGAACTTGCTTAAATTCCTCAGAAATTCAATCATATAAAAATTACAGATAAGTCATTGATCCAGTAACAACATTCAGAGGATGTGCAATAAAGCCACACTTTGGCAAAATATTAGGTTCAAGAAAAACTCACACTGCATACAAGACAGATGGCAAAGGAAGTTTCCAAGCAATTCAGTAGATTAATCAGCATTTCTCTAGGAAGTGTCGTCGCCATTTCTACAGAAACTTGTCCAACAGAGTCAGAGTTTTGAATGGAGTCAGACTTATATCCTTTGACAAGAAGTGGATGATCACAAGCCTGACGTAGGCGCAAAAGCATCAAAAGAATATTTGCATAATTTTGGTTCACTGTGCCAGCAGCTGCATATGCCTGTTGGAGAAATATATTATTCCAAGGATGTGTAACTTTCAGATAGAGAATATCTAAAAGCATGATTCAATCTTCACATAAGCATAAAATTTTACTGGCAAGTTTAGGTTACTCCATATTTACAGCAATGTAAGACTGATATGAGCATGAAAATAGTGTAACTGAAATATTAACTAGGTATTGTAAATGAGATGTTCACAAGACACCAACAGAAATCAGCTGCTTCTCAATGTCAACACAAAACAATTTTCACTAAGGTATAGGAATTAAATCTTGAAATCACAAAATCAATCCTAGTAAAGTGTATCATCATGCAATTAACTTCAACAGAGCTTAATAAACATTATGATTTTATATAACAAAAAGACAATGTGGATTGATTTGTATGTTCTACAAAATTGAACCAGGTTATTAATAATATGTTAGTGGAAAGAAGTTCAAGAACCCAACGGCCCTATGAGGCTTACAAAAGAAACTAAAAGAGAGTTAAACAAGAGACCTTTCAATATTTTATCCAGCAATACTAGTGGGTAAGCATTGAAATTAGCAAGATTAAGCGCTATATTTTGGCTCAACTCATCACAAGATTCCAGTTCCACCTCTAAAGTCTACAAAGAACAAAAGATTCTAGGTAGCAAGAAGAGGCATGTGAGTCTGGTATTTTAGACCCTAAGGCGATGAATTTTGACACATACTATCAACTCAATATCTCTCATGCATAATAGTCAGACATAAACACAGAAATGTTACATCATGTCTGGCTAATCGCATTGTTATGAGAGCAAATTCTTATTCATTGTACTACCTGCAGCAATAGTGGAGAAAAATTACAGCAATCACCCACAAAGTTACTTCTCTTAAGTTCATCATAGTTCACAAAAAACCCATTTAGTATTTTGGTTCAGGAAATAATGTCAAAAGATGGTTCATGAAAAGGGGAGGGGAACTTTATAACATCCCTGCACAGCTGATGGTTTCATCACCTGCATCATCCCATGGATTAATCATGTAATTACAGCAATCACCCACAAAGTTACTTCTCTTAGGTTCATCATAGTTCACAAAAACCCCATTTAGTATTTTGGTTCAGGAAATAATGTCAACAGATGGTTCATGAAAAGGGAAGGCGAACTTTGTCACATCCCTGCACAGCTGATGGTTTCATCACCCGCATCATCCCATGGATTTATCATGAAACCTTCTTTCGCTACACAATAAGACAGCTAACTTTTAATTGCATTGCAACATTATTCAAACCTCCCCACCCTGAAAATAACAAAAAAAAAAAACATTTTTGGCAGGTGGAGGTTCCTTGTTGAAGCAGAAAATTACTACAATCATTTCATTTTCATTTCCCAAGCTTTATTATTTTGAGCAGAAATAAAACATAATGATTTTGAAGGACAATAATATGATTCAAACTTCATATTTCAGATTGACAAGCAAAACAAGTAGAATATGCTGCTAGTTGCAAATTCAAAGAGAAGGATACTTCTGATTGAAATAGTACACCAGTCACATGATTTAAAGAGCAACTTGAAAGTGGGAACAAATAATGCAGATGAAAGGCACCTTAAATTGAGAACGTGACTCAGCTTCTAGCTGAGTATAGAAAGCCCGCTCCTCAGCTGTGAAGTCCACCTTAGCCAAGTCAATTGACTTTGGTGGCAACTTAATTATTGGCTCTCCATCGATCAATGTTGCTGGACAGAAACTAATCAAATCAGCACAAAACAGCAATAAAGTTTCCAAGCTTAAATTCAAATACAGCACATCTATATTCAAAAATAGCTTCAAATATGTACAGTTACTGATAATAGTCATACACAAAAGTGATAATACCACTTCTGCATAGGAAAGATGAATCTAAAAAAGATCCAGGGGGGGTATGGGGCCCCAAGTTTCACATACTATGGGAATATATGAAGTATGTTTAGAGTTTATAGGGGTAAAGTATTAATTTTCTCCTAATACACCAAAATCTCGCCTCCTATAAATATTGTTAGAGAATAGAATCACCTTTTGTGCGACGCAGCATTACTGTCTTCAAAACAGCTTGTAGCTTCTTGTAGCCCTTTACAGAATCTCTAGATATTGGAATTTTTATCCCATTGCAAAATGCTTTATATACATAATATGGATCATGTTTCAGAAACCTAAAGTAGCTATATAAATCATCAATAGCATTTTGTATAGGTGTTCCAGATAAGCACCACCTCCGCTTGGCTCGAAGACTACAGCAGGCTCTAGCCACTTGCGTTCGATGATTTTTTATTGTTTGAGCTTCATCCAGTATCACCCTAAACCAAGCTACTCTAGCAAGTGCACCAGCACTAGAATCAATAGCAGAGCCATCAATTCCTTTCCTACCCTTTTTCCCCTTCTTACCAACATTAGATGTTTGCTTCCTCTTCTTGTTAATTGAAAATTCAGAAGATAATCCATATTTTTCCCCATTTTTTTCATCAGTCTCATCGTCATCAACAATAGCTTGTTTAGGAACTTCATTGGTTATAATTGAATAAGTTGTAAGTACCACATCATACTTGGCAAGTTCAGCAGGATCCTTGGTTCTGCTACCCCCATGATAGATGAGGACAGAAAGCTTAGATTCCTCTGCAACTTTATCATCCAGCTCCCTGGCCCACTGTCGAAGAACACTCGCTGGACACACAACCAATGTCCCGGCCGGTGGCCTCTGTCGGCTGAATGAGCCAGTAGAAGTACTAACTTCTGGAATTGACTTGGTATCATCAGATTCACCACTGTGCTTTACTTTGTCTGACCCACCATTACCATTATCGTCATCGTCATCCAAATTCAGTGCTACAGTTTTGTGATTACCTAGATCTTCTGATTTTGATTTGGACTCTAAAAACTTCTGCATTTGTATAAGAGCAATCATTGAGATTGTTTTACCAAGGCCCTGTTAAATCAAGCCATCATCAGTCTCAGCAGAAAATTTATGCTGCAAATCCGAAGATATGCATGAAGTAACATTGATCATTTATATAAATAAATGAAAACTAGATTTTTTTTTTTGAAAAAAAGTAACCTGATCATCAGCTAATATTCCACCCAAACAATACCCACTTCTTGTTTCCCTGTGAAGCATCCAATGTAATGCAATCTTCTGCAAAATTCAATGATTAAATAACCAATTAACCAACATACACCAAAGAATCATCCATAACAAGAAAAAGTTATGACCTGATGTCTGAGAAGAGGAACAGACAAAAGACCATCAGGAAGAGTAGCTTCAACTTTTGGTTGGTTGAGGTCCTGCAAGAAACAAAAGTCCTTCATATCCAATCTTTCCAAACACATCAAATATGAAACCATTTTTTAGCAACTTCTGATATAAAGCAGACAACAAAATTTTGTTGTTTACACTCAAATCACTTGAAGAAGGGCACAAGGAGTGGGCAAAAAGGCAAGAAAGAACCCATGGCCAAATTCATACCCCACAAATTTTAGCATAACAAAATTGTGTAGATGCAATTAGCCACATTAGCAAAACAATCTTTGTCTGCATTATCATATACGTACTTAGACTCTTTACATGATAGTATAAGTGTTCACTTTAAATGTCATCCAGAAAAGATATATAACAGATTAAAGAGAATAGAGTTATGCATATAAAGGAAAATTCAGATGTCCAGCAAGTTCATCATAAACTTAAATAACCGTAGAGTTGTAATTTATGAAACAAAAAGACATGCAAAATGAGGATATAGCTCCTTATCATCCAAATAATAACACCCAAATGCAAGATGCAAGAATCACAGACATAGTTACCACTTTAAAGAAAAATGTTTGTGATATAACAATTTCCATAATGCATGGTGGGTCATCAAATACTAACTCATGATAATAAAAAGGAACACTCTTGGATCCAACAAGAATACCTCCAGTGCAGCTTGATAAATCATTCTCTCATCATTTACAGGAACTCTTTCTTCACTTACTCCAGCACGATATACAGGATCATCCAAACCAGCAAACTGTGTATAAGTAACAGATTTTCCATGCATAAAAGATGGAGGAAGGATCCTACTACCGGTGTTTCCATACATCATAACTTCACCATTATGGGCCCTGCTATAATGATCTCTCATATACCCCTGACTATTGGCAAAACTATGGCCAGCCAAATGGTGAGAGCTTCCCTGAGCATCAGGAATCTGACTGCTGCTCAAATTCTCAACTAAATTTTCTGATTTGGCACTGGGTCCAGACAGCTGAAGAGATGGAGGAAGAGTCCTCTTTAGAGCCTGCTGCGACGTCAATTTCTCAAAATCAGTACCAGAACCATTAGCAATTCGAGAATTAACAGTCCGAGGCTGACCAATATTCCCATTCCTGGTAAAATATTCAGGATCATCATCTAGGGCAATAAGCTGAGTTGAGGCTCTAACATCATCATTGGGCTCATGAATCAGAACTTTTGTCTGTGAATGGTTATTTACATTTGAAAAGTTTAAATTAGAAAACTCTGCTTGCTTGGGAGAAGGAATCTTTTGAGACTGCCAAGCATAACCTGCATATTTAAATATGTTTACATGGTTCAGTGTGAATAAAACATTGAACTTTGAACTTTAGATGATATGGTAAGTTTGCAAAACACAGACTAACCAGTACCCCTAGAATTTGAGCCATGTGTAACTGCCCATCCTGGAAGAACCCTTAAAGATGAGGTATTTGTATCTCTGTCATCTTCGATCTCCAAGTCACTATCAGATGAACTAATGTCTATTGGATTCATAGCAGCCATTAGAATTGAAAAGTTACTTTTTTTCTCCTCAACTGAAGTAGAAAGCAGATTCCTAAAAGGAAACCCAGCCTGTGGGAAGAAACAATCAGTGTAGCGACATGTCCTAGGGAATGCTAGCAATTACAACCCCCCGGTCCCTCTTTCCCCTAACAAATGCACAATATTTCCACTCACCAGGATTGCGCATCTCGAAATTAAACTGCAAAGCCATCCATTTAAGAAAGAGCAACTTCGACTAGCTGAATCAAGTGAATCACAAAGACGATCCACATGGTCAGACATCTAACAGCCACTTCCTTCAGGACAGCATTAAGCAAATAAGTGCAATTATTAAAAAAAAAAAAAGAAAGAAAGAAGGAGAAAACATCAAGACGTTGGCTTGATTCAAACCAGAAACTGCATGAAGATTTAATGATCATTTGCTAATAAAGCACACAATCAACTAATTAACAATCTAACTTATGCTTTTACCAAACCAACCAATAAAAGTAAAACTTTACTATGTTATCTTTGAAACCTATTTATGAAATTAAGCATTTAAAGTTGTTGTAGGCACAAACAACAAGCTTTTGGAGCAGTACCAAGACTTTAGGAAGAAAGTTCAGTTCTGCTCAGAGAAGTAAACGAATGCCAATGGCACAACCATTAACAGAAAATATCGTCCAGACCTTAATTCTACAAGAGCTCATGAAAACATAGGCTGCCGGCTTTCCTCAAAAAAATGTGTTTCATTTGTTAATTCCCTGGTGAAAACAGAGGAGGCCCAATCTCCTTGAACTAAAACTACTTGTACAGTGCTACCAATAATTCCTAAATTCTTTCGAGATTCCTTAACTAGGGCCCTTCTACCAAAATGGGTATTCTCCATTTGATTCTCTCAGTGAGTCAAATGCTTTAAATCAATCAAAAACATCACCCAAAATTACTACTACCACTAATCACCCCTTCAACGTTTCAATTTCTTTTCCAAATTACACAGCACCATTGCTTCCCCTGCCCCCAATAAAACAAACAACAATAACAAATCCATATCCACCTACACCAAACAATTAAAAATAAAATAAAACATGCAAATTCTAAAGCCTAAAAAGAAAGTAGCTAAGCCAGTAAGCAGTCCCACTTCACTACAAAACTTCAAACATGATGAAACCAAGGAGATGCATTCACATAAAATAACCGATTAAGACAAAAAAAAAGGCAAAATTGAGCGAGTAATTTAGAACTTAATCGAGTCAATTAAAAGGAAAAACCAACAAAAAAAAAAAAAATAAAACCCTACCTTTGATCAGGATTCTTCATTATAAAAAACTACAGTTGGCAGGGTTATATTTTAAAATGATTGGTGATGTTTAAGAGACAGAATCTCTCTCGGCGATGGACTGCCTAGTTTCTAAAGCGTAGAAGTGTAGAATCTCTGAGAGAGAGAAAGAGAGGGAGAGAGAGAGAGAGAGAGAGAATGAGAGCCAACGACAACGTTTTGGACAAGGACAACGTGGCCTAGTGCCGGGGCGTCAAATTTTAGGATCCTGGTAATTGTTGGTGAATATTTATTGCGTAACCACAGTTTTTGTGCAGGTTTAAACCTTTTTAGGGAAAAAAAAAGTTGTCTTCCGGAAAGTTTTCAGGAATCTCCAATTAAGATTTGCCAGCTCAGGTTCCATGTTTCCCCCTATTTAATGATATTTTTTGTTTCCAGAATATTTATGAATCAAGTTCAAATTGTTTTTACTTCCAAATTTTTCATTTAATTTTAGATACTCCTACTATTTTTTAAAAAAATTAAATTGACACTAACAGTATAACAAAATACTCTATGTTCCTTATAAAACAACGATCAAGATGAAGCAAAATATCCTGAGAGAAAAAAAAATTATCTATTTAATAAATGACTTCCTTTTATGATTATTTTAATCATTTTTTATTTGCTTATTTATATATATGGATATTATGTTCTTATTTATTTGTAATATTGAAGGTATTATTTTTATTTTAAATCTATACATACATTTAAAGTCCCATTTGACTTCACTTAACAACGTATTGATAATGGTCAAATTAAACAGTGAAATTGAAATAGCAATGTGATAAAACGTGTAGTAAAGGTTTTCCATGGACCCTGAGTTCGGCGTAACAGGTCTGGGCCATCAAGACTCAGGACCCGTTTACCCAGCCTCACTCTGTCGGGGGCCTGAGTTCCTCATACGCATTAGCTCGGCCTTACATTCGAATGGCCTGCTAGAGTGGGCTACTTTGTGGTAGACCTTGCCTGGTTTGGTCACTTGTCAGGCTTATGCAACCCGACAACATAACAAATTTTCCATTAATTTCTTTTTGAGGAAAAAAAAAACTTGAAAATAAAATGATCAATCTAAATGTATTATAATTCTTTTTTTCAGAAGGAAATAAAAATAATACATTTATGTCAAAAACACACATGAAAATGATATTTTCATAACATCACTTAATAAAATTGAAGCATTCCTTTTAAAATGATTCTTGAGAAGCCACGTACCTTTAGAATATTGAAAAGTCATATTTTCGAAAACATCTATCAAATGATTGGATTTATGATTCATATAAAAGATTTTTAGTACCTGTTTAACCTATTTTTTTTTAATTTATCTACATTTTAAAAACAAAAATCAGGGCAAACATTATTTTTGATAAAGCTCTTAAAAAAAAGTAATTTTTTTTTAAGAACAAAATTTTTAAAAAAGGAGCTTAAAAGAAAAGCTCCAAGAAGAAGCTTTCTCTTTCTTATTTTAAAAACACATCAATTTTTCAGGAAATGCTCATATTTCAATCAATCTCCCTTTCCTCTCATTCCCTCTACATATCACTATTCTCCAATACAAATCGCGATCTCCCTCTCCTTTACCTCTCTTTACAAAAACTATTATAAAATAAAATAAAAAATCTAGCAACAGAATAACAAAATCTAAAATTTTTTTGTTCTTACAAAGATTAAAAGAAAATAAAATCTAAAATTCAAAATTGCATTCCGATACTATTTAAAGATTTTCTCTCATTTTTTCAAAAAAAAAATTTAATGTCAAATACACCATTTCCTCTTCTCTGTTCTATTTTAGGAATTGAAGCATCATGGTATGATTGCTTACTATATCAACAAAAATCTAATATTATTGCTACTATACAAGTTTGAGAATTGTTTCGTTTCTTTATTGATTTTTTAGATTTTAACATCTGAAATCATATATAAACTTGAAGCATTTCATTATAATTTATTAGGTGATTGAAGATAGTATGAACACCCTTTATGGTAATTTTAACAGAAATTAGAGCTTATATAATTTATTTTGTTAAACAGTTTATCAAATAATTTTAGTTTAATTTTAAAAGTTATTATTTTTCATAAAAGCTTCATAATAGCTTTTAAGCTAAAAAAAAGCTAGGCCAAATAGGCCCTTAATAGCTAAAGTCAAATTTGAATTAGCTTTTAGTTCAATTGTTTCCATTTGAATCACTTATGTAGCAATTTAATTGTCCATAGCCAAGATCATCTTACGACATCCCTTATCCCATGCCATTGACAAATCTCAACAAACACCCTATTGTTATGCTCGATATGAAGAACAATTTTTTAGTTTGACCAAGAAATCGCATTTCCAATTTCTAAAGTGGTCACGAAGGACACCTCTTGTAATGGATTGATGGCATGAAGTTCGATGAGCTCCATCAGTGTTGAGTAGCACCCAATCTTGAGGCAGCGGAGACTATCCAATAAACAACTCCACACAAGATCTATTGACACCATCATCAATGGGAATAAAGTACAACCAATAACAAATGGTATCTTTAAGATACTTTTTAATGAAGATGATCTTTCTGGAAGTATGTTGTGGTAGTTAAATATCGCTTCATTTTTTCACTTCTAAAAAAAACATACAATGATACCAAACCATTCACCCTAGTGGGTATTACAAGACAAGAAAACCTACCTTGAGATTTTGATAAAACTAATCAAGCACATTCCAACTATAAAAAAAAGCATAGACATTAATGAATGGGAAGGTAACATTTTTAAAATCTATTCTTGGGAATTTGTTGATATTTTTATGTCATTTGGATCTTTAGAAGCATCAAAGAGAAATAAGATAAAATCCAAAGATAGTTCTTGTGGGGTGGTTCGAAAAGGAAGAGGAAAATGCATCATGTTGATTGGAACTCAATTTGTTTGTCTAAAAATATGGGAGGTTTTAGTGTGATTGATCTGAGTATTAAAAACAGAGCTTTACTTAACAAATAGATTTGGGGGTTCGAAAATGAGATTGAAAGTCTATGGTCAAAAGGTCATTGTTCACAGCTTACTATTTGAGATACCCCAAATTTTAGTATGCACGTAAAGTAGCACGACAATGGTGTCGTTTATCAAAGGTAATTTCACCTCCTTCTTGGTGAGTTTTAGGAAATATTTTATATTCAAGATTCAATAAATTATTATATATCCAATTTTTTAAAAAATTATGATTGTTGGAACTTATTTTATATTTTATTAAAAATAAGTAGAGATTTAAAAGAGAAAATGTAAAAAAAAATGAATTCAGTATATATTATTTGGAAATTTATTTCATATTTCATTTAAATCCCATGGAGGTTAAAAAAATGTGTGAAAATATTTAACTAATAATAAAGTTGTAGTTTGACACAAACTTTTTTTTTCTGACTTAGTCAAAGCTTCCAAGAAAAGCTTGACATTTTCATGTTTTTTCTCTTCTTTAGTTGGCCGGCCACCAAAACCCATTTTCTTGCTTTTTTCTATTTTCTTTACCATAGCCACCCAAGACTTCGTTTTCCCTTCAACGTGTTTCATTTTTTTTCTTTGTTTTTCTTCAATTTCTTCTTTCATCTTTTTTCTTCAAAAAAAAAAGAGTCAGCACTTTACCCTCACTTTCTTTAGGCCAAATCTTAAAAAAAAGAAAGTCTTTCTCTCTTTTCTCCATTCTTCCTTTTATACGTCACCTATTTTAAATGCCAAGGCTTAAACTTTAAATCCGTTGAATTTGAACTAAGTAAGGTAATGTTTTTGGCTTTAAAACTTTCAAATTTTTTTTATTTTTTTAGAATTTATTTTTTAATTTTTTATATATATTTTTTGAAAATATTAGATTTTATTGATTTTTACACCTCCAAGCTCACCAAGATAAGCAAACCTTAAATTTGAATAGTCAGTTTAATGGGTTTGTGAATTAAACTATAATTCTACATTAAATGTTAGGTTAAAATGTAGTTTATTTAGTGTATATTTCTTAGAATTATTAAGGATTGAGGTCTTATTGGCGCCAGTTTTAGTAAGGTAGCATAAAAGGTGAACGAACTTGCAAATAAAATGTTTTGGATAAATGCAAATGTGGTTGAATAAAATACTTGAATATTCATATTTGACTTTTTTAAAATATGCATGGGAACAAGCCTTTGATGAGTGATATCCTTATGTTGCAAAGTGTATGATGTCGTGAACCATGTATTTGAATTATTATATTGAATTGCTAAGTGAATTGTGGTGTGTGATACATTGAGAATCTAGGATGTAGTAACTAGTGGTATGATAGTTAATATTGTTTTCCTTGGAAGTTGGACTGTGTAAACATGTATATAACAAAAAATAATGAACTATGTGGAAGGTATTAATATGTGAAAATTATTGTTTACATGTTGTTATGTATGCTATGCCTTAAGAGGTATTGTCAAATGATAGTTATAACTGTGTGTGTGCAGTGTGAGAGTGCACGTGACAGTAATGATGGTGTACGGTGTGGGTGAGCTTATGACATGATGACCATGTGCGGTGTGAGAGTGCACATGACAATAATAGCTATGTACAGTGTGAAAGTGCACATGACGATAATAGATATGTGCGGTATGGGAGTGCACATAACTTATGTGGAGGGCAATGGCTGTATTCACCAAAGCATATTGACCATCCTTGGTAGTAAGCTAGATATCCTTGACACATCTCTGAAATATATATATATATATATATATATATATATATATATATATATATATATATATATATANGTAATATATATATATATATATATATATATATATATATATATATATAATATAAATACTTATATACATGTGTACATATACTATAGAGGTGTTAGAGAAATGTAATGTGATTGCATTAAATGTTGAAGCTTATAACTCCTAAATGATTTCAAAACGATTTAAAGGACAACATTGCATCGGGTTTGGTTTTTGAAATATAAATTGTATTATTTCTAACATAAGTGCATCGTGTTAAATAAAACCTTTTGTATCGTTTGCTTATTCTCTTCCTATATTCATTCACCGGGTTTATACTGATTCTTTTTCAACTTAATGTTTGGGTTTTCAAATTCGGAGGTAGTTGGATCCTAAATTGAGGTGCCTTCTTATACTCATCTTTCAGTTGAATTACCATGGCATTCAATAATAGTACCCACACACAGAGTCACTTCGCTGGTAGTCAAGGGTCTTTTGCATGTGTATATGGATGTTTTAATGTAAATTGTGAGATTTGTTTGTAAACACTATATGTCTAGTTTGATTAATAATGTCGTCACAAGTTGGCAAGTGATAACATTATTTTGAGGATGGTATATGCTTGGTTGTCATTATTTATTTTGGAGAAAATTTATTATTAGAAATTATGAATTATGGATCTTAAAGAATGAGGTGTGATGATGGACTAATGAACAAGTTTACACAGAAAGGCTTGTTTGGGCCAATGGGCTATGCCTATTGAGCCCATGCACCAGTCATGGCCCGAGATTGGGCTATGACACTACCCATAATGGAAAATGGGAGGATGGTTTCAGAAGTATGGAAACAGATTATGAGACCTTTGATATCCATAGATAAAGCCTCATAGATAGTCATGGAAGGAATCGATTTTTTGGTTGTAAATGGGAGTAAAATTGATTTTTGGAATATGCAATGGATTGAGGGGATTAAATTAAAAGATAGCCTCACTAAAGTCCATACTCTTACGATTAAAAAAAATGGTACAATGGACCAATTTAGGGAAAGGGTTGACGAAAAGTGGTTATGGAGGATCAAGCTTAGAAAAAATCCATTCAATTAGGAGATGGCGTAATGGTCTAATTTTAATAGATTTTTGGATGAACAAATGATTGGTAAAAACTTTAAGGATAAATTGATATGGAAAGGCACAGTTAATGGCATGAACAACATTGAGTCTTTTTACAAAAGTATGCTAGAAAGGAATAATGAGAAAGCTAATCATTAGAAGCTGGTATAGATGGGCTTAGCTCCATTTAAGCTAAAAATATTTTGTTGGTAGATGATTAAAGATAAGGCGACGGCTATAAAGGTTTTCATGAGGAAAGATTTTATTAGAGTTGAGGATACGACATGTTTACTATGTAAAGGTGGTTTGGAATAGGCGAGGCATTTCTTTTTTTCGTGTACTGAAACATGGAAGATTTGGCACTGGTGGGGAAATAATAAATTAACCATCATGATCCATTAACAAGCTTTTTAATATGGAATGAGGCTACAAATTCAATGAGTAATGGCAATATATGGAGGATGGCTTTTGCAGCAATTATATAGTCAATTTGACTTGTTAAGAATGAAGTGGTTTTTAAAGGAAAGGTTTGAGACTGTTTACAAGTTTACAATGTGATAAAGTTTCAAGTTGTGTGGTGGGTAGTGGGCACACACCAAATGGCCAAGCTTCAACATTTTTGTTTTGAATTTAGAAAGATTTCCAAGTGCAAGGCTTGTTCCAATCAAGACCGAGGTGAATAAACCTAATGTGTTGTGGCAACCACCAAGAATAGGGGAACTTAAATTTAATATGGATAGCGCGATTAGGGGTAACCTGAGGGACATAGGGATTAAATGAGTGCTCAGAGATAAGACTAGTTAAATTTTAATCCAATTCTTATGGCTACGGGAGTCACCGATGCAAACACTGTTGAGATTTTAGCCATTCGAAAAGCATTCCAAATAATGGCAATATAGAAATGGGAGAGTACACATAAGGTTAATGTTGAAAGTGATTCAAAAAATGCCATTAAATGGGTAAAAGATTTAGCAACGGCTTCTTGGAAGCATAGAAATGTTATAATGCAAATGGAAATTTTCAAATCATAGCTCAAAGAATGGTGTTTCAAAAAAATCCCAAGATCAGCAAACGACATGGCTGACTCTTTGGAGAAAATAGGGGTTTAAAGATCAAAGGAACTTTTTTGGGTCATTTGTGATGGCAATGAGGAGATTGAAGAGATTTGAATGGAATGTATGGTTTTTAGTTTTTATTCTGTGTGTTGCGGAATGCCTTTTTTTTTGCTAGTTGTTGACCTGATGCAGGGACAATGGCGAGATTATGTGGTGTTATCTTGGTTATTGCTTGAAAATACTGTACAGGTTTGGGAAGATTGCGGATATGATGATAGGGAATTGGTGAATCATGGATTGGTTTTTTGATTAAGTTAGCTTGGCTCTTTTGGTATATATTACTACTGTCTTGATCAAAGATTTTCTAGGTGAGTTATACATGGGCTTTTTTGCTTTTATGGCTTTTTTCTACTATATAGTGGGTTTGTGGAGATCATACTAACCTCCTCGGTTATTTTGGGGATGTACATGTTGTGATTGGGGGATCTAGAGTTTTTTCTTTTCGATAGATTTTTGTTATGCTGCATGCTTTGATTGCTATGAGCAAAAAGACATTGACTCGTTCTTGTTGGTTCTTTTTGGTTAACAAATACTGTTATGTTTTTCAAAAAAAAAAACACAAAGATTACCAAGAATTAAAGAAGGGGATTTTTTTTTTAGCCCTTATTAATAACGTGTTTTTGTAAAAAAATCATCGGGATAATTTTAACTGTTTTTAGCTACCAGAAAAGATTTTGGAACAAAAATACCCTTAATGAGCCGTCTTCATTAGTGTGCACTCTCAAACATGTGGAAAATGGGAGAAAAAAAATAAATATGCAAAGATTGGTTGTGCAAAATACCAATTTTTTTTTTAAGGTTATGCAAAACAAAATAATGTTGCATGAGGTGGGTTTTCAGAGATTTGGGACATCGCATACAAATAATAGGAGAAAAGAGATATTAAATCGAACGAGGAATCGGTAGTCATGAATGGAAAGCTTGGCTAATGATGTGAAACCAGAAATCTTTGATACGATGGTGAATTGAAAGGAGAAATATGTGATTCCAAAGCAGGAAATGGTCTTGCTATAGCAAGCCATATGTTAGATGGCTGTCGCAGGGCAAGGTTTAGAGTTTATGAAACATCATGTTGGGAATGTGTGACACGGCACCGCTCAGAGTCGGTGAGACGCCATGGAGGGAATCTGTGAAACGTTAGAGTTAAGAGTTGGTGACACGCCATGGTAGGAATCTGTGACACGACAGCGTTCAGAGTTGGTGAGACGCCATTGAGGGAATTTGTGACACCCCAGATTAAGAGTTGGTGACGCGACATGGAAAAAATCTGTGACACGCCTGCGTTCAGAGTTGGTGAGACGCCATGGATGGAATCTATGAGACGTTAGAGTTAAGAGTTGGTGACACGCCATTGAGGGAATCTGTGACACGCCAGCATTCCGAGTTGGTGAAACACCATGGAGGGAATCTGTGACACGCTAGAGTTCAGAGTTGGTGACATACCATGGAAGGAAGTTATGACACGTCAGAGTTCATAGTTGGTGACACACCATCATCATGTTTAGAGTGTGTGACACGACATTGCTTGAAAAGCTGACATGCCATGGTCATGGTTTAGAGTGTGTGACACAGCAGTGCTTGAGTAGTTGACACGTCATGGTTTGAAATAGAGAGAGGAAAAAAAAAGCAGGCAGTTAACGTGGTAATCGTTTGGACTTTTACTGAATTAATTCCCTTTTTTCAAAATAAATAAGAATATTAAAAGGCCATTTTTCATTTTAAATAGTTATTATTAAGAATTCGTAACATCTGTGTGATTCATTTCTCATTCTCGTCGGTACCGGAGTGTTCGAGAAGGCTCTTTGCAAGCGGAACGAAACCACAACACCAGCAAAAATGTCGGCCATGAATGAAGAGGTCAGTGAGTCTCAAATTCGCAACATTCTTATGTTCGTTAATTTTTTGGTTTTTTTTTTAGTTTATTTGATATGTTCAGGTTTTTTGTTTTATTTTGCAAATGTTTAGATTGTGTTTTCTTGCTGGTTTGATGGTTGTTGGGGTTAAGCCGTAGTGGTTTTAGGGGTTTTGGGTGTTTACCATGTGACGCCATTGTTATTATAGTTAGTTATTGGCGTGTGACAGCATTTTACTTGATATGCATGGCATGTGACAGCATTATACTTGATATGCATGGCGTGTCACAGCATTTTACTTGATATGCATGGCTTGTGACAGCATTTTACTTGATATGCATGGCGTGTCATAGCGTTTAACTTGTTATGCTTGGCGTGTCACAACATTTTACTTGTTATGCATGGCGTGTCATAACATTTTGATTGCAATGCATGGTGTCTCACAACATTTATTCCTTATTTATGTCTTCAGTGTACCTTGTTGCACATGACTGCTTAACTTATTAGTGCATGTGGGCCATGTTTTGCAGATCCAGCGCAGACAATATGAGGATCTTGACAGCTTGCTGATCGTGCCGAATGAGAAGTGGGTGTTCAACGTGGCAATTAACACCCACTATAAGTGGTCGCAGCTGCATCACATCACAAAGACTCTCCAACAGAAGGGGGAGTACGATCCAGTTAAGCATACCTGCTTCAGAATGCTCCTAGACGTCAATCCCTAGGGGTACTTTTGCGTTAGTCTCTTGCACAACATCATGATTCATCGGATCACTGAAAGCCAGTCAATGGACCACGAACTATGGTTTGCCATTGGTAAGAGTAAGGCGCCGCTATCAAAGCAGAAGTTCTGCCTCATCACCGAGCTGAAGTTTGGTCCAATGCCCGATGTGTTTAAACGACCGTACGAGGTTGCTGCAGAGGGAATTCATGCAAGATACTAGAACGGGGCAGGACATCGTTAAGCTGCAGGCTTTGCTTAATACGTTCTGTGAGGGCAACTTTCAACGACGAGGAGACGTGACCAAGATGGCACTCGTCTTGATCGCGAATAACATTTTATTTGGTCAAGACGATCGTAGACGGATGACGCCTTTGTTGTTGTCATTGGTGGAGGACATCGACACTTGAAATGTCTTCCCATGGGGGCACTATGTTTGGAAGCTATCCTTGGATTACCTTTTGAAGGGTTTAAAGTGCCTGACTTAAGCGTGACAAAGGAAACTCGGTTACGCTACAACATTTACGGATTTGCATGGGTGATACAGGTACTATCACGTAACATTTTTCAATTTCCTTTTGAAAAAAAAATCTTATTGGTGCACTCATTTATGATTTACGATCTGATAATGATTACATTTAACAAGCAGTTCTGGGCAATAGAGGCAATTTCGGCCCTCCGAAAAATAGTTGCCCGCTCTGGTCCGAAGGACAACGTCTACCTATGAATGTGCAGATGGGATTGCAATCAGAAGTCAAAAAACTTCTACAAGGCAATTCAGAAGTTTGAGTCATCTGACCATGTGAGTGAATAGCTGCTAATTTTTACGTTATATTTGTATAATAATTTTTCCTATTCTATAATGACAACATTTTATTTGTTTATTTGTAGTTGTGGGCACTGGAGACGATGGAACCCACCGTGAATGAGGCCTTTCGGGAGTATTTTGTGGACCTTGATGTCCCATTATCGGAACACCACGAGTAAGTGCCAATAAAGCACATGGAGGATCGATCAGATTGGGGCTTAGGTGCTAGGCAAAAAAGGAGAAGTTTGAAGGAGAAAAGAGCTTCTAGTGGCACGAAGCGGATGAACAACGTCGCTGCTTTAGTTGATGAGTTGATGGATTAAGGGGACGACCATGGTTAAGGCAGTGAACAGCCGACAAGGACAATTGTAACGATTTTTGTGTTCTCTAATTCCATATGTGATTATCGAATAACATTTCTGTGTTTGCAGTTAGACCATGGGCCAGTAGCTCCAGAACCACCCACTTGTCCTCCTCAGACGCAGAGTGGAAATGACCCGTCGATAAGATCGGTTCTAACGATTTGTGTTCTACATTCCCACATATGTTTATCGAGCAACACAGTAATTTCTGTAATTGCAGTTTACGGAAGCGACGACAAGTCCTCAAGCACCGATCGGTCTGGTTCAACCGCAGATAGCTAACGAGTAGATGGTAAGGATTTTAAAGTTGTAACAGTTAATGTTTAACAATTTCATACATGATTATTTAATAACACAGTTATATATGTAATTACAGTTTGCGGAAGCGACGACAAGTCCTCAAGCACCGATTGGTCCGACTCTACCGCAAACTTCTAACGAGCAGTCGGTTATGATATTAAAGTTGTAACGGTTAATGTTCAAAAATTCCATACATGATTATTGAATAACACAATTATATATGCAATTGCAGTTTACGGAAGCAACGACAGGTCTTCAGGCACCTATCGGTTTGACTCCACCGCAGATTGCTAACGAGCCGCCGATTAGGATATTAAAGTTGTAACGGTTAATGTTCAACAATTCCATATATGATTATTGAATAACACAGTTGTATATGTTAATGTAGTTGACCCAGTCGGGAACAGTCAATGACGGAGCAGTCACTACCCGCCAGCTCCGACGGATCATGCGCAAGCATGAAAAAGAGATGTTGGAGCTGAAGGCTTCAATTTAGCCATTGAGTGTAGCAATGCAAACGCTTGAGGACTGTATCGTTGGTCAGATTCTTGACGGCCTTAAATCACAAGTACGTTATTCTATCTTCGCTTGTATTTTTATGGTTTACGTTTAGCAACTGTTTAGACTGTGTTTTCTTGCTGGTTTGATGGTTTTTGGGGTTAAGTGGTAGTAGTTTAATTGGTTTTTGGTCATTAGCGGGTCAAAATATTTGTATTATAGTTAGTTATTGCCGTGTTAGCCTTAGCGTGTCACAATATTTTACTTGTTATTCATGACGTGTCACAACGTTTGATTTGATATGCATGGTGTGTCACAACATTTTGCTTGTTATCCTTGGCGTGTCACCAAGTTTATCTTGTTATGCATGGCGTGTCACAACATTTTACTTGTTTTGCATGCAGTGTCATAACATTTTGCTTGTTATCCTTGACGTGTCACCAAGTTTATCTTGTTATGCATGGCGTGTCACGATATTTTACTTGTTTTGCATGGTGTGTGACAACATTTTACTTGGTATGCACTGCGTGTCACAACATTTTACTATTTATGGTTTGTGGTATTTTATGAGCTGACTAACGATTTTTCCAATTTTGTAGCTCGGTCTATCTCACGGTGCTGGTCTGGAGCATGATGATGCTGATGATGGACAACATCATGAACCTGGTGTTGATATTGACGATGACGTTCTTGGTGCTGACGGAGAGCACGTAACTCATGTCGATGACGTCGTCGAAGAAGCTGTGGCAGTGGGTGTCACCCTTCAATCAGATGATGCTGAAGGAGAGCATCTTCCTCCAGTCGATGCATTCGTCGACGCAGCAGTAAGAGCTATCGTTCTTTATCGTGGGAGCACTCCTAATGCAATTGAGATACGGTCGTCGTCACCAGAGTCATCTGCTGTCCATCATGGTGCAACAAAGATTTCAGACCCAACTGAACGGGCACGACTGAAAATGGTAAGCAAATACATGGCAAGCCCATTCGTCGACCCTTTAGTGACCCGTCGAGATGTGAGGGATAATATCGTAGAAGACTACGAAGCTTTCAAGAAAGAGGACTCTGCGAGGTAAGCTCGTAAATAAAATTACAAATATTATTTTTTAATGAAACAGTAATCCACCAAGACTTATGAAATTCATTATGTTACATATGCAGGCATAACGTCGGCATCTTAGGGGATCAAGGAGCTGACTTTTTCATAACCTTAGAGGATCCCAATGAGGAAATGACAAGTGAACATATCGACGCATGCCTCAGCCTACTCTGCAAGAGAATGACAGGGCCGGAGTTCGAAGCTGTACACTACACGTGCATGCGTGGTTGACACGATATTCTTCGTAAGTTTATTTGAAAATTGTTCAATTCTATAAATACTTAGTTTTTGATTACATGAAGTGTAAGCTAATGCTTACATGTTTCACAAGACACCATCCGTATGCTACACACAGAATTTCCAACAGAAGATGCCCGGTCCACAATGCAAATTCCAGATGAGTTACGGGGGTATGTGGAGGGTGAAAGGCCAACGTACGCTAAAAAATGGGAAGATGTGGATTTCATCCTCGCGCCTTGCAACGTTGGTGGGCATTTGGTGGTTGCGAAGATCGACTTGGTGAGGTGGACGATCAAGGTGGTGGACTCAGCAAAAACTTCGGATGCTAAGGATAACAGAGTTCGTGCGAGTCAGATGACACCCTTAACGACAGTGATGCAACTCATCTGCTACCAAGTCGATTATTTCAACAACATACGTCGGAAGAGACGAGATTTGACGCCGATGCCATTGGATATTCATTTACCAAATGCTAAAGTACATCGACAGAATGATAGTGTCAGCTGCGGTATGTTCATGATAGGGTACAATGAGCATATTTTACAATCAGAAAAGATCAAAATTAAGCAGAATATGATTGCAAAAATGTGTCGGCAATATGCTATATAAATTTTTTCCAACAGTTGTGAGAGCGAACCCTGAACATATCGGCCCTTGTCCGTACAATTTTTTTGGTATACAAAATTTTTCTTATACAATTTATTTTATACACACTTTTTGTATACACAATTTATTTTATACAATTCATTGTAAACAGAAAGAATTTTTTCTGTATACACAATATATTTTGTACAATTATTTTATACACAATTAATTTTTTTGCCTATACACAATTAATTTGATACCAAGAATTTTTTTCCTTTTCTATATACAATATATTTAACTTGATACACAGTCGCAAGAAATCAGCGTGTGACGCCATAAACATGATACCACTCAGCGTGTACCCACATACATCTGCTTGCACTCAGCGTGTCACCCTAAAAATCTGCAAGAAGTCAACGTATGACGTCGTAAATCCACTAACACTCGACGTGTCAGTCGATAAATCTGCTTTCACTCAACGTGTCAGAACAACTGGGTCATCCCTTGTCACGCCATAAATCTCTAAATACTCAGCATGTGACGCCATTAATCTACTTCCAGTTGGTGTGTCATAAGAATTGCGTCGTCGCGTGTGACCCCACGATACTACATCAAGTCTGTCGTGTAACGTCATAAATCTGCTTGCACTCATCGGGTCACGACTGTGAAACAACAGGGTTAAGAATTTATGACACGCCACTGTTAGAATATGTGACAAGACTGTGACACGCTATTGCTTCAACAGCTGACACGCCATGGTAACCATTTTGATTTCCACTGAAGTTAAAAAAAAAACGTTTCGACTTCAAGTGAATTAATTCCTAAACCCTAAACAACTAAATGAGAATATGCTAAGGCCATTTTTTATTTTAAACACTTATTATATATTGTAAAAACCATAAACAGAGACGCCAGGATCACTTTAGGCTAATCCGATTCTGACGGTAACATATATAATTCCCATTGATCAGAATTGACAACTTGTAATTATCCCCCGCTCACTCTAGTGGTCTCTGTACTCAACCCAGGTTGGCATTAATTAATTTCCAAGTTCGTCGTCTTTCTCTTCCAGGCACGCCGGCTGCACCGGCCCAACATTACATTGATTAACATTGATTTTTCCATCCATCTAATTGCTTCAGCATGAAATTGTTCTGTATCAATCCTCCCTTATTTTTCCAATTGTTTTCAGATCGAAATTCTATCCTGCCATTATAAAATAGTACGTCTAAAATTACACACCAAAACTTGTTATGCATGACGAGTCAGAACAATTTAATTGTTATGCATGGCATGTCACAACGCTTAACTTGTTATGCATGGCGTGTCAGCACAATTTACTTGTTATGCATGACGGGTCAGAATAATTTAATTGTTATGCATGGCGTGTCACAACGTTTAATTTGTTATGCATGGCATATCAGCACAATTTACTTGTTATGCATGGCGGGTCAAAACAATTTAATTGTTATGCATGGCGTGTCACAACGATTAACTTTTTATGCATGGCGTGTCATAAAATTTTGCTTGTTATGCATGGCGTGTCACAATATTTTACTTGATATGCACGGCGTGTCACAACATTTTACTTGTTATGCATGGCGTGTCTCACATTTATTCCTTATTTATTTCTTCTGTATACCTTGTTGCACATTATGGCTTAACTCACTGGTGCATTTGTGTCATGTTTGCAGATCCAATGCATACAGTGTGAGGATCTTGACATTTTGCCTTTCCAAGAGACGGGGGAGTTCATGCAGTGAAGCATACGTTTTCGGAATGCTCCTTGAGGTCAATCCACAAGCTTGGTCTATCAAACTTTGACCTTGCTTGCACAGTTGAGTTGATTATAGCTCGGTACAGTTTTCCTAGTTCCCCAAGGGAAGCATACATGGGTTTGTCAAAGTTTGATAGACCAAGCTTATGGATAAACATCCAGGAGCATCCCGAAACACGTAGCCTTCAGTGCATTGTACTCCCCTACCTCTTCGAGAGTCTTTGTGATGTAATGCAGCTGTCACCACTTACAGTGGGTTTTAATATTGAGTATGGATAAGCATATGAGAGTCGAAAACCCCCAAATTAAAATATCAAGTTAGTCTGCATGAGATGCCAAGTTTGCATGCACTCAACATGTCACCACAAGACTTACAGTAAGAACATAAATGGTTAAATCAAATGAAATAGAAAGGAATTAAATCAAATCATTAATTATTTGATACAAGTGGTAATAAAATGTGACAAATGAGGTAACAGTGTATGGACTTTATCTCTTAATATTGGTAGCCATTCCATGCTTGTTGTTCCTTCATAAGATTTGTGTAGACACTTGTACTAAATGTGTCTAAAAACTGTAGTTGAATTCGTTTTGCTTTATGGATTTGTTTGCTCGGTCATTCTATGAGACATTTTTAGTTACCGACTTTGTTGCCAAACATTTCAAGCAGATAAGCCTGTCAAGGCTACTGTCTGATGGAGATTGTAATTGGAAACATTTTTACAAACAATGTAAGAATGTACTTTAACATGATCTTGATCAAACAAAGACCTTGACAGGCTTATTTGCCTGAAATGTTTAGCAACAAAGTTCGCAACTAAAAGTGGCTTATAAAATGACCGAGCAGACAAATCCGTAAAGCAAAATGAATTCAACTATAATTTTCAGACACATTTAGTTAGGTGGTCAAGCTGTCTTCATTCATAACACACCCTACATTTTCAAACATTGTCCTTCGTATTGGACAACTATTGCGTGTGTGATCAGTTTGTCTGCAACTTAAACATGCTTTGGGTTGACGCAGTCGTCGAGTCACCGATTGACTTGGAGATGGTGCCAGATTTATGGATGGAACTGCAAATGGGGATGGGCAGTTCTGTCTGTTATGCACGTACCTCTTGCATTGCGAACATCTCTGTGGTCAACTGTCTTCACCAGCTGATGGAATCCTTCTTCTCCTAGGTCTTCCTGCTTGGCCTCGCCAAGGTGGGGGCACGACGACAATTTGTTTCACATAAGGGGGGATGTCCCACTCACTAGGATGCCCTACCAGCATAATGGATCCTGAATAACCCTCCACGAAAACGATTTTGTTGTAGTAGTCAGTGCAGAATTCAATGGCTTCACGATTGTATTTACTGAAAAACACAATAAACTCAATCTTCAAGCACAATGTAAATGTTATGTCAATTACGGTTCAAATAAGAAATAAAGATATTCTAACCTTATTGCTGCAATGGCATGGCTGCATGGCAGTAAATCTGTTTGGAACTCACAACATAAACACGTCTTCCTGAACAGGTTTACAAGTCCCTCAATCTTCCCGTCTTTAACTTCGAACACCACTCAATTGATAGGCTTAACTAGAAAGCGATGTGCATCATTGAACCTTTTACTCAACTACCTGGTAACCCAAGGGCTGAGGGGCGTGGTCACCTGGACGAGCTCCTCGTACCGTTCATGGAACCAACGCTGAAACATGTCTCTGATGAACTCGATCAAAACAGTGATCGACATTTGTCTTGCATGCTTCAAGCATGAGTTAACACATTCCGCAATGTTGATGTCATCATTTGGTATCACCTTACCGATGAACATGCACTTGCCCATTTCTCAGGCCCTATTCACATAAGGTCCACGTGGGCTCCCAGGTGAATCTGTTGTATCTGGTTCATATGTCTGTTGAAATCGGCCACCTTATAGCAATCTTGAGCAAGGGTGAAAAGCATACAAACATCGTCGCGCTTGAACTTGTTTTTAAAGTTTTTTTTTCAAGTGGTAACCACATAAACCATGGTGCGCTTCTAGGTATGCATTTTGGATTACTTTTTTAATGTTGAAATGCTGATAAAAAATGAGCATAGTATTTTCAGGACAACCAACCGCGTCACGTAGCTTGCTAAGAAACCACATCCACGAGTCTTTGTCCTCAACATGGCCGATGCTAAACACAACTGGATATACGCACTCGTTTGCATCTTTGCATACAATGACAAACAGAATACCCTTGAACCTGCCTTTCAGATGTGTCGCATCAATTGCAACCATAGGACGCATTGCATCTCTAAACCCCCGAATACAAGCCTCGTATGACCAAAAACAATATTTGAATCTCTCTTCCTCATCAGTAGCTACTGCAATCACTGTGCCAGGATTTTCTTATTCCAACATATAAAAATACGATGGTAGTAGTTGAAATGACTTCTCCAGTGGACCGAAAACAAGCCTCTCTGCATACTCCTTCACTTGTCAAGCCTTACCATGCAAGCATTCAAATCCCCACTGAACCCTCATCTCATAAATTAAGTCCTTAGGTCTCAATGCTACTCCATTAGCCTGAATCTTGTGTGACATAAGTTCACCAATCATCTTCGTACTCATAGTTGGAAACCACTCTTGCAAACCATCAACGGTACAAGTGTGTACTTTGTGGAATATTTGAACTTTCCAATATTCTCCTCTATCAGGTAACTTCGTTGCACGAACATTGTACTTGCATGCCTTGTCCTTGCAACCAACCTTATAACGAGCTTTACATGACCTTTTTACTTTTATCGCAAACTTCTCTTTTATAACCAACATGTGCAAAGCTCGTTTTAACTCGACCTTCGACGAAAACATTCTTCCTTTCTATAAGCGATCTTCGGCACATGTCGACTCCTCAATGGTAATTGTTTGGAAGGAGAACTTTTTTGCACCTGCAATTTCCCACGTACGAGATATCCCTGCATTTCTCCTTTTTTTATCACTGTCATCGAGCAATGTATCAAGGGAACGAATCCCGTTCTCACCAGCGATGGGGTTATTGTATATGGGGTCATCACACTGAACATCTCCTACATCAACACCTCTAACAGGTTCCGTTTTGCCTTCAACATTATTGCAAATTGTAATGCCACTGTCATAAAGGCAATCATCGTCTGAACTGTCATCTTGCGATTGTTCAAGCCCATCATCTGAAGTGTCATCAAATCTATCTTCACCGGCAGTGAACAAATCCTCATTTCCCTCATCAAATACAGTATTATCCTCCAGCGTCGTAGTGTCACCCTTCAACCTCACATTGTTGTCCTCAACTGTCGTATTCTCATTTGACAATGGCATTACACACTCTACAGTTTCACCCGATCGTTGCATTTGTTCAAGAGAAGCAAGAAATTGGTTTGATACACATCCTGATCGGAATTGTGCAGCCAACTTGTTCTGTGAATGTCGTCTGTCTACCGGGCTGCACAAACTCTTGTGCATACCTCAATTGCCATTATTGTGGGTTACGAACCGAATGTTGTGGTATATGTGAAGTATTGTAAATCTCATTTTGATTGAACTGATTACCATGTTGTCCAACTTCTTCATGTGACATAACATTTGTTTGGTGTCCCTTAATGCTGACATACACAGCCAGAACATTCCTCTATTCTAGCAAAATTAATGCAACATCCTCATCGTCCTTGATAATTGGCCATGATAGCCCTCCGGGTGTACTGATCAATGCATGTAACTCAATCTCGTCAATTTCTAAGTTTACCCTAACAATATCTTCAACCAGCTTCATCAAGCCCACAAACGACAAGTCACTCCTAACCTCTCTCATTCGTGACTCACCACCCTTGTAAATGCCATCCATTCGCTGACCACTGTGTCTTATCACAAGTCGCACAATTGGAACCCCACTGAAATTTTGAAAAAAAAAATATTGTCAATCATTTTACACAATACATGTCGTGATCAAAAATTTATTAGTCGTGTTATTACACGCCATGCATATAACATAAAATGTTGTAACACGCCATGCATATCAAGTCAAATGTCGTGACACGTTATGCATCATTATCGTGACACGCCATGCATCACTGTCGTGACACGCCAATCACTGTAATTACTGACTCCTTGCACCAACAGCCGTGACAAGCTAAAAACCCAAAAAACCAGTTAACATACGACACACCTGGAATAGCCGTGACACGTAAAAAACCCATAAATTCGGTTAACCCACGACACCCTAGGAACAGTCGTGACACGCTAACAACCCAAAAAACTAGTTAACCCACAACACGCCAGGAACAGTCGTGATACGCTAAAATAACTCTAACTCATGTTATAGATGCATGGCGTGTAACAACTCTGGGCAATGTTTCTAATCCATCTTATCATTTATACCAAATGTTTCAGAAATTTAAGTGTGTTGCAGAAATAAACCCAATAACAGGTACCTTGATATCATCTCTACTATAGGGTGTGTTAATCTACGACAATGTGGCCAGATGTCGATAGATAGACCACAGCCCGATGACGATGGTGCTCAACAGAGAGTTGACAGAGCTCATACAGTTCAGAGATCTGAGAGAGCTGACAACGATGGTGCTCAACAAAGATTTGCCAAAGTTGACACAGTTTAGAGAGTTGAGAGAGAAAGATGATCGAGCCCAAACAGCAGTGTGCATTTATTTTTATTTTTTTCATTTTCTCTCTGACGGGAGGCAAATAGCTCAAACAGCTGAGCATTTATTTGAAAAGATGTTTTTAAGGGCATTTTGGTCTACTCATATTTATTTTTGGCTAGAAACAGATAACTTTATATGGGTGGTTATTTCTGAAATCACCTTATTACAAGGTCCTTTTCTCACAATTTCCTCATTAAAGAATCCCAAATACCAATTGCGAATGACATGGATAACTGACTCTGCTTCTATATTGGATAACGAGCAGTAGGAGTTGTTGAAAACTGATGACATGAATGTTTCAAGTTGGTTAAAATACAGTCTTTGGATGCCTACCATAAAAAAGTATGTATGTAATGAGCACCAAGCCACTTCCAGATTAATCTCTAAATCTCATTCGCCATCAAATGGTTGGGGATCACAATATAGTTTTCTATTGATTTAATTGTAAATTTTCCTACTTAAAATACTTTGTCTTCGTGCGCATTTGGAGTAAGAGGTTTTTGAGTTAAGATACAATTCATTATTTCTTTTGGGATCAAACCCGATACTATTTGAAGGTCTCAAGTATCAATTTTTTATATATATTTGAAGAGTAGAATTCGAACCTTACTCTTTTAAAGAATGAATTATACACCAAGTAATAAGTTAAATATTCAGGTGCCATTTTCATCAATATAAACACTCATTGGTTTATTTATTTCATCTAGAGGGATGTTATTCAATAATCCTCCCTGCTATAGTCCAATAATCACGCCAAATATTTACTTTTGACAATCAAGTATTCTCCGCTATTGCAGGTCAAACTCGACCAATACCCCATCATATAGGGGAGGCCCAAGGGATTTGATTGGAAAAGTAAGATTCAAATTTTCACTTTTTTTTAAAAAAAGTATATGCCCAGTATGAGAAACCAGGATCAATATTTAGTAGCCACGCTAATACTTCAACTGCTATGCTATATCTAAACAATGGTGAAAAGTCCATCATTCAGCCCGAATTCAGCGAAACAGTAATCAAATTTGCTCCTATTAGAGTTTTGGTCCATGAGCATGAGCGCCTTTTTTCATCTACTACCACGCTTTAGCTGGAAGAAGAAAGAGACTGGTTTGCGTTTTAATTCGATTTCGCTACAATGGCCTTGTCGTTCAGTACATTTTTCAGGTTAAAGTGAGCAGGTCTTACTTTTACCATTTTCATTAAAAGCTCGAAATTGACAAAAAGGAGTCTTCTTTTTAACTAACCTTTGTTTTTTTCCCTCCTCCAGCCACACGCCCTAAAGCGACGGGTCCTCCTCTCCCTCCCATGCCCTCCTGCCCCCTGCACCCTTGGCCACGGCCGTAGCTGCTTGCAGCGTGCCTTTTTGGGGGGTCGACTTCCTCGTTCCTGAAATGCCCTCGCATTTAATTCCTCGAAAACTACCTCACCTTCGTCCTTGAGAATTGAAACCACCTTTCTGTCTAGAAATCAATTCAAACAACATTCTCATTTCAACAATCGTCCATCTGAACTCTACTTCAATTCATTATCCACACAATTTTCATTTTAATTCCTCCTGTTAATGAGATTTGATATGACGTGTTCACGTTTGAGAACTCATTTATGTTGCCAGAATGGCCGTGGGGTAAATTGACTGCTAGTGCTCCAATTTGCATGTGCGAAACATCTGAGGAGGAAAAAAAAGCTGGTTACAGAATACAGATTTAATATTTTGAGTAAATATTCTGCAGAGGGTGTTTTAAAAGCCTAACGGAAAACCCAAGGAAAATGGGGTTGTGATGGAACTAATGAGCAATGGGCAATTAAAAATAAAGCAAGAACAAGGATGTCAGACGAAATTAAATGCTAATGAATGTTGGGTTGTTGTTATTGGAGAATTATTAGGCTCTGGATGTTAATTTGCTTTGTGTGTCTGTGTTTTTTTTTTTTATACCTTTTAAGGCTCCTCTTTACAGCCCGAGGAGCATGATATTTTGAGCTGCAAAAAGATCCACCCTAAGTAAACTCCACTATCAGACTTTGGTTGCAGTTTCCAAAAGGTAATTAATTAATGTTAACATATTTGTTACATAAGTTGTTTCAAATACTTACTCAAATGATAATTAAAAAAGACTGAGGAAAAAAACACAAGGAAGAATGCAATTAATTGAAGTGGTTGGGTGAATTTCAATTGAAGGCTCGTGGGAGAGAATGACAAAGAAGTAAATGCAAAAAATTACAAAAGAAAGCAGTGGAGAAAGGGACTGGACAAATGGGTTTCTAATTGCCGGATGGCATTGGGCCCAATGGCCCGGTGTAGCACGTAGGTCGAGGGTCCAACCCTCTATTCCCCACTCTGCCTCGCATTTAAAGTCGGGAATTTTAGATCTCCTAGGAGAATTTTCACAAAACAAGTAGCTCTATCCTCTTTTGCAGTTTCAAAGTGGAACATGTGGTAGTAGTAGTTAGTACTATAGTAATGTTTACTTCCAAAAATCACTTGTCTTTAGCCAATGCTTATTTGAAATGATACCAACTTCAATTTGCAATATCATTTAAGCCTAAATATAAAATTGCTTTTAGTGTACTAGCTAAAAAAAAATAGTAGTCAAACCAAATAAGGAAATTAATGATTTAACAGGACGCATCCATTGAATTATTAGCAAGAAGAGCTTTTTTGCCCTTTTTGATGAGCAGAAACAAAAGGCCAACCGTAGAAACAAAGTAAAGAAAGAACAAAAGAAAAGATATCTAAGCTAATCATCTGTCTATCAAAGCGTGAAAGGTGAAAATCTACGAATCCAATCAAAAAAGAAGAATACCCTGTGGATAAATGGTGTAACATTACAACGTCCCCCATATGTCATGGGTATCTTGCTTTTAAGATCGGGTTTACATAGTAGTTTCTCAAGCTTTTCTTGTCATCTACTCTCCATTTAAAAGTCTCTCTCAAGTCTCTGTCTCCAGCCCATGTGACCAACCCATAAATCTATCCCCCAACTTCCCTCCCCTAGTATACAAGACCAGAGACAGAGACAGAGACAGACAGCGCCGTAGGCTTTCTTAGCAGCGACAGGACAGTGGATACAGTCATACAGCGAAAAAAGAGTTAGAGAGAAAGAGCTCTTGCCTCGGTTACTGCTCCAACACTTTTGCTTTTGAGAAGCTAAGTTGAACTGATCCAAAAGGTAGCAGGTAGCAGACACCCTGTAGGCTTGTACTCCAAGCTAACTCTCTCTCCTACCCTACACTTCATATATGCGTTCCTTGCTCTCTGTCTCGTTACATTTGCAGTTTCTTGCTGGGTTTCTTGAGAGAGAAAGAGACATGGGGGTCATTGGATTCCGTTTTGATCCAAATGTGGTGGTTTTGTGTGGGAAGAGGAAGTTTAGGAGCTTGTTTTGGAGAGTTAGAGCCGAGATAAGGAGACAAGTGAAGGCTAGGACATCCAAGCAGAGGTTTAGCTTCCACTACGATCCTTTCAGTTATGCTCTCAACTTCGACAATGGCAACTTCGGTTTCTTATGCTGATCATCCCCCAAGTAGCCAGCAACAAGAAGGGGAACACAGCGTAGAAGATATTAGCTTATGTTAATTTAGGTCTGTTTGTAAGCTTTCTTTTTCTATTTTTGCTTTCTCTTGTTTCTCAGTTTTGCTCATCGATCTTTGGATAATGATTGTAATTAAAATCCAACTTCATAAAGGAAAGCAATCTACATCTTTTAGCTCAAAATCCTTCCAATATAAATAGATTAACAACCTCTTCTTCTTGTCCCTTAAATGCTCCAACAAAGTAGTAACTTACCTACCAACGAAGGAGGCAAGAGTATAAAAGATGGCTTCGGAAAGGAGAAAATGCAAGTTCAGATATGGAATTTGCTCAATGTTATGGTTCCCAAAGAATCAAAGCTTAGTTTAGAATCCAGCTGAAGTAAGCGGGCAGCTCTTGTTCTTTCTCAACCAGCTAAAGCCAGAGAAGACAAAATTCTTCTAACATCTTTAAATCGCCATAGAAAGTTCTCTGACCATATCGCAAGTTGGTTTTTCTCTTGGTGGTGTTTTTCTTTCACTGTAATGGCACCACTGGTCCGCCACAAGTTCATAACTATAAATGCCAAGCGCTAAGCCAGCAACATTTCTCCTTTGTTTTGTCTACTGATGCTATGATTACTGTTTGCTACTACCTTCTCTCTATAATCTTCTCCGTGTGATGGCTTTTTCCTGCTGGCCGGACCCCCCGCTAGACTCCAAAAAATCTGGGGTGGTCGCTGCAATCGTCAGAACTCTGTATAGGTTCTCTCAGATTCTGCTGGAGCAATCTGATTTCATTGGTTTTTATCCTTTTAGATTCATTCCTTTCGTAAGAACCATTCACCCGGTATATTTCTCTCTAATCTTTAAGGGAGGAATCCTGCTACTTGCTACTACCATTCTTTCTTCTTTTTTTGTCTTTTTTTTTTATTTCCAAATACTAACATTAGTGGCACAAAAACTTGGAACAAGTTATTCCACGATATCCAATCAATTGTGGTGTCTTCGCCCCCAAGCTACGGACTGAAACTAGAAAGCCATTTCTGCAAGTATTACTATGATTTGCCGTTGGGGCTTGGAGCTTTTATCCTTCTCTCTCGCCTGTCGGAATTTCATTTTTGGGAGAGAAAAAGCATTTATTTATCGTTCCTGTGAGAGGACCAAAACGCCAGAATCATTTCACGAGTTTCTATTCTCGTTGGCTCTGGTCGAAATGTGCGAGACTGTTCAAGAATTTGTGCGTCGACTGTCGACAACTGAAGCTTACGTGTACGTTCAGTACTCAATAGTCGTCTCGATACACACAGGACTCCTCTTATTCGTTCTTTTACGTGTATACTCAGCACTTACGTGTATGATTGAAGGTCACTGGGAGTGATACATACATATATATATATATATATTCTTTGATGCAATATTCATTTATGAGATCCATGAAAATTTGAGAATTTCAATAAGCATTATGAGATCCATGGAAATTTTTACATTTTAGATTCTAGTTTCATCATGTGTTAAGAGTGTGGTTCAATTTTATATTAAATTTGATCTAATTATATGCTATTTTGTCAGTTCATATTTTATTTAAATAATTTCACATATGCTTTTCATTTTTTTTATCTGAGTAAATCATAGATGTTGCGCATTATTTGGTTATAATAGTTTTTTTATTATTGTCCATGTAACATTATTAAAACAAAATAACATTTGCTCAATTAGTTACATAGATAGAGAATTATATAAATGATAATTTAATCATATATTATGACACACCATTAATTAATTATTGAAACATTATGTTGTTTCATTCCTAATTTCTCAGCCACTAATTAGGCCAAATTATATTTTAAGCACATCCTTGAAAAGATATGCAGTAATTAAGAAAAAAAAGTGAAATTCTTTTGCACTTAATTTTTTTTTTGAAAGAAACTTAGTAATAAATATTCAATCATAATTAATTGTAAATAGTATACGGAATATTAGTGGCATAATACTTGAAAAACCTCATGAAATTTTTAAGAAAGTTTCAATAAATTTATTTATTTTATTACATTCAATAATTTTTTTTTATTTTAAGTAAAATAGATTTATACAATTAACGGTTGATTAATTATCATTAATCAAAATATCACTTATCATTTTATGTTCACGTTATATTAATATGACATTGACCTGTAAGTTGAAAGATGTCAAATAATTATATCATCATGTCATATCATCATGTCATATCAACATACTATATTACTATTATTATTATAACATATCAATATGTTATGTTAATATCGTGTGATATAAAATAACAAATAGTATTTTGACTAAAACCAACTAATCAATAATTAGTTATAAGAATTTATTTGGTTAAAAATAAAAATTTGAGAACTTAATTTAACATAATAAAAAAAATAAAGATATATTTAAATTTTATTATATAATTCAATAATATTCTAAATATTGTGTCAATAATATTTTACTATTATAATCAATTAAAAAATTTATTAATGTAACTTATATCGTTTATTCGTTCTCTTTTAATTGAAGATTTCAAAGAATCTAAACTACTACCACCGAACATTTTTATTGGTATTTGATTAATAAAACAATAGTCAATATTTCACTCTAGTAATGAACTATGAATTTAAGACAAAATAGAAATTGATCATCATACCAAGTATCGGTGTTATGTTTTATATTTACACGACAAAATTTTTAATATTAAGTTGATTTGTTCCATTGAGAAAAAAAAAAAAAAAACAGTTGATATGTTTCTTTAATTACCATCATGCCTTTATGAGGTGCTAATATTCAAAGGCATCTAACAGTTGAGCTATGTATTTGAGAAAAGAAAAGGAGGATGAGGAAAAATAAACTTTGATATAATATTTAATAAGTCTGTAAATTGTTTCAATTTTTTTTAAAAAAAGTAAGTATTTTTTATTATTTTTAATTAAATCTTCATATTTTTATTTTAGTCAAATAAATTTTTATAATTAATAATAAATTAATTGTTATTAGTAAAAATGTTACTTGTCATTTTATATTCACATGACATTGATGTGAAGAGTAAAAAATATCAAATAATTAAATTATCATGTTAAATTAACATGTCATATCGTCATTAATTATAATATGTTACGTTAACGTCATGCAACGCATAATCATAAATGATATTTTGATTGAATTAATCATTAGTTATAAAATTTATTTGACTAAAAATAAAACTAAAAGAGTTTATTTGACTTGAAATGAAAGTATAATGATTTGATTGAACACAATAAAAATATAAAAAATTATTTAAAATTTTCTAAATAAGTTAGAGACTTTTTTAAATATTATATCATAAAATTTTTTATATAATAGGAACAAGATTAGTAATTTCACTAAATAAGCAAAGATAATTGGTGTCCACAATTATTCGGATATATTCCTTGAAGCTCAAAAAATTGGTAATACCATGGGAACAATATTAGCTATTTCGACCTCTTCCTAAATATATATTTCTTGCTTTTTTTTTTTTAAACTAAAGAATTAGAGCTCACATTAGAAGAAGACATTCTCCCAACAAAATATGCCAATATGGGATTCATGTTAAAATTAAGTCATAGTCATAAAAGAGTTATTTTCACTGTTTTTTACGTTATGTAGCTGTTCTAATCTTGTTCTCATTTTATAAAACAACTTGTTGAAGAACAATACGTTAACTAAAATCAGGTATCTAAAGATGTTTAATTTATTTTTATTTTTGTTTTCAAGTTGCATAAAGGTCTGTTCTTTTGGATTTTGTTTTGTGTTGGATAGCTTCATTTTCCTGTTTCTAATTACCATTGATGTACTCAGAAATTTGCTTTAAATTTCCTTTGAATTTAAATCGGTTTAAGTTTTGCTTTTTGAGTTATCTTTTCTTGCTTCCATTTTCGTTTGAGTTTCCTTGTATTTTCAATTCCAGTTCATCTCCCTTTTGTGTTTGAATTTGTGTGTTATCAAGATTTTGACATTTTCATTCTCCGTCCGTTTTGAAATGCTTATGCTTTTGAAGTGCTGGACAGAAGGCTTGAACCAAACCCAGCCCAACTATAAAGTGGAGTAATGGTATTCACTTTACGAAACGTACTCACTTGGGCCTTTGGGAACCAAAAATTACGGCCCAAAGGTTTTTCCTTTAAGGTGGAGATCGTGGATTGGAAAGAACAAAGAAATGTACGGTGGATGATGAAGCCAACTCATGAATCCAAGTGAAACACCCATTCGAAACCTTGAATATTTAAAAAAGTGACAAAACAAAACAGGAGAAACGCGCGTTTTTAAAGTGGCGCCAAAACCTCCAAAACTAAATTTCCATTTCCCCCTCTATCCTCTCTTCAATTAATCGTTTCCCTCTCTCCCAAATCCCGTTTAACACAATCCCCATATATTGTCGAACCCTTTTCCTCCTAATTCTGTAAGAAACTGCTCTCTCATTATCTTTCAGTGGAGTAAAGAAACAAGAAAATGGCAGGAGGATCCAAGTCAAATCCACCGAAGCCAAGGAAGAGAGTGGACGCTGCTTCAACCGCTGCCCCTGCCTCCTCTCTCGTCCGCGCCAAAGATGGCAGTGCTTTTGCCAAATGGTAATCTCATTCTCTCTCAATTTAAACTTTCATGCTGATTTCCTTTCTGGGTATTTTCGTTTATTTTCACATCTTTCTAGATTTACTATAAGTCGAAGTATTTTGGTCCCTTTAGTTAACGGGCTCATTTGTTTGTTTTAAATCTGTGAAATTGCAGTGAAGAGTGTAACAAAACTGTACCAGTGGCTCTTATTAGTATGCATAGCTGTAGCCTTGATGCCAAGATCAAAATGAATTTGGGTTAGTCTCCAATTTGTCTTGATTCAATACTACAAGTTAGATTGGATTATGAGTAATGATGGTGGGTTTATTCTTAATTTGTTGTACTTTCTTATTTTCTTAATTTAGAGGCTCAAGTCATTGAGAAGCCTGCTGAAGTTAAGAAGAAACCTGCAGAAAGGTAATTTTCACTTTCACTAACTTTCCTCCTTTTGCTTTGTTTTGTAGTTTCATCTTCACTTTTAATCTTTTTTTTTTTTTTGCTCAATCTTGACTTCTAATTTATTTACGTCCATGATAATTATACAGGAAGAAGCCAGCATCAACAGAATCAAATCCAAAAAAACCGAAGAAGTTGAAGAAGGGCAAGGATCCCAATGCCCCCAAACGTCCTCCTACCGCCTTCTTCTTGTTCATGTAACGCCCTTCTCTTTTTTTCGTTAAATTTCATGAAGAAGTACTCTTCAATTAATTGATAACTCTTGCTGTTTTCCAGGGATGACTTCAGAAAATCTTATAAGGAAGCTAATCCAGATGCAAAGGGCGTTACAGGGGTATGGATTTCTGACTATAGTGATTAAGTGTTTTTTTTTCTCTTTTATAATGGAATATGGTTTGTGTTATTAAAATTTGATTGATGAAATCTAGGTTGCTAAGGAAGGGGGTGAGAAATGGAAGTCCATGTCAGAAGAAGTGAGTTCTACATATATAATTATTTTGATTTGAACCTCTTAGTCATTAGAATTAGTTAGTTAATGAATTTTTATTATGGGTTTTGACCTCAACCTTGATTTAAATCAGGAAAAGAAGCCTTATGTTGATAAAGCTGCTGAGCTTAAAGCGGAGTATGAGAAGGCATTGGAGGAGGTTAACGATGCTGACAATGAAAATGAGGATGTAAGGCTTCACTCGCCATGTTTTTGAAAGTTAACATTTGGTTTAGCTAATGGTGCCTTGGTCTTCCCTTTATCTTTTGCTGAATATGTTTTAACTTGTTTGTGATTGTTTAGGGGGAAGGAAGTCCAGAGAAGGACACGGCTGCTGCTGAAAAGGAGGCAAAAGAAGTATTAGATGATTATTAATTGGTGGCATAATTTATTCCCAAGAATTTCTTGTTCATATTTTGGTGGGGGTGTTGTAAATTTTTGAATCTCCTTTTTGAGGCGATGAATTCTAGTAGGTGTCTGCATATGTTGAGAATCATCTTGCTTCCTATCTTTTCTAATCATGTTGTACTGTCTTCTTCCACATGTGAAGGCCGAGGCAGGTTCTTTAAAGTAAAGTTCATGACTTAGCAGTAGTAATGATAACAAAAATTGATCTTTAGAGGTGGTCCTTAAATTTTCTTGTGTCTACATTTCTGAAGACAAGTTTTTTCTGAGTACTGAATTTGTCTCCATGGAATGGTTATGCAAGCTGGTAGTAAAAAAAAAAGAGAACTTTGCTTTGGAGTAAAAGTTAAAATGTGCATCAGTGCTCTATATTGAAAAACAATGTTTTTCCCATAGTGGTAGTTATTAATGAAATTGAGCTAGAGGCTACTAATGAAAAAGTAAGGAAAAAAAATGGACTACCGCTGTAAAACATAACCTATCTCTTTCTCGCATGTGAGGATGCTCATTAGGCCATGAGCGTGTATACTTGGGGCAAATTTGAGTCAGCATTTCACTGGCCCATCCCTTATTTCTTTCCCCTGCAAGGCGGCAGAGGTTTGCCACATAGGCAGAGATTATGAGCATAAGCAGAAGCAGGGAAGATATTGTAAGGTCGCCCTTGTGGGATCTCTCCACATAGCCTGTTTGCCCTGAAGCTTGCATGTCTCATTCTATGGATACCCAACAAGGTAGTTGGGATTTTTCCAGTGAGCCTGTTAATGGAAAGGTCAAGCCATTCAAGTTTCACCAGTTGTCCTAAACTTGTGGGAATGGTGCCAGTTATCTGGTTCCTCGAAATATCCAGCCTTTCAAGTTCAATGAGATTTGAGATTGAACTGGGGACTTGGCCTGCAATCTTGTTGCTTCCTATATTCAGCACCTTCAAACTCAAGCCTTCAGTGAATTCTGGCATCGTGCCAGAGATGAGATTATTTGAGACATCTATAACCTCCAAAAAGCTGCTTGTTCTATTATTTAAAATGCTTGAGAGAGACCCGAATACCTGATTTGAATGGAGATCAATAGAGGAAATACCATCTGGCACAGCGAGTTCCGAAAGATCAAACTTCAGTTGGTTGTTTGAAAGCTTCAGCTTCTGTAGACTTGTCATATTTGTGAAGAAAGCGAAAATGCTCCCTGTGAGAAAGTTATCGGATAGGTCTATGGAGCTCATTGAATCTGGTCTTGTAAACTTTGGGAGGGTTCCTCTCAGTTTACAGCCAGCTAGATTTACATCTGAAAGCTGTCTGTGCATGATCCAGTCAGGAACTGTCCCCAAACTGAGGTTGTTGAAGGACAGGTCTATTGACAAAAGTGAAGGAATGCCCCTGCTAGAAATCACCGGTAAAGGATCTGAGAACCCATTTCTGGATAAGTTAAGGGACCAAAGGTTCTGTAATCTTGAAATAGATGCTGGAATATGACCTATAAACTTGTTGCTACTCAGTGAAAGACTAGTTAGAGATTTAAGGTTTCCAATCTGGTCTGGGATTATTCCTGTGAGCTGGTTGTGGCTCAGTGACAAGTCTGACAGAGTGACCAGGCTGAACATGGAAATGGGTAGGTGCCCTGATAAGTGGTTATTGGAGAGGTCAATATAGGTGATGTTTCGAAACTGTCCTACAAATTCAGGTATAAAACCAGACAATAAATTGAAGCTGAGATCAAAAGACTGCAAACGAAGAAGACTTTTGAAACTAGAAGGGATTGGACCTGTCAATGAATTTCTTCCAAAATTTATCAGGACAAGGTTTCTCAAATTTCCTAGGCTTGGAGGAACTGGCCCCCTGAAACGGTTACCAGCCAATGAGAGCGTTTGGAGCAAGTATAAACGACCTAAACCTGAAGGAATGTTCCCTTCAAGGGAATTGTCTTCCAGGACCAACTGCGTGAGACGGGTTAGATTGGAAAAGTTCTCAGGGATTGGACCTGTAATAAGCTTCATCCCACTTATCACCAACACCTCCAAGAATTGCAAACTGCCCAGAGAAGGCGACAAAGTACCCTTCATGTAGAGGCTACTGTCCCTTTCTGGCCTTTGCAGCGCCAGTGTGGTGACCCTTCCCGCTGGATTACACTGAACACCCTCCCAATCTCCTCCACAGCAGTCTCTTCCTATCCATGAAGAGAGACTATCTGTAGTGTCCTTCAAGATTTTGGCTTTGAAACCAAGAAGAGCAGCTCTATCCGCCTCTGAGCAAACTGCTGGTGCTTGTGAGGCTGTTTGAGCTAGTGACAGTGGAAACACTTCTAGAATGGAACATATAAGCAGAACCTTTAAAACCCATCTGAGAATCTGCATTTTGGAAGGCGGGTCTTGATCAGATCAGAGAGATTATCGAAAAATATATAGAATTTTCCACTGATGTTGGATCTGACAAGAAGAACTTTGAATGGGGAAAAATTATATTCTATCATGAAAAAAGCAAAACTAAAGTTTGCAAAGCAGACATGGGTTTATTCTATTCCTTCACGTAGACAGGAAGGTATAATGATGAAAAAGAAGGAAGAAAAAGATTCAAAGTGTGAAATTGAATTATAACTTGGTTGGAGATCTGCTAGACCCTGAACAATGCCACCTCTTATTTATAGTAGTAACAGAAAAATGAAATCCCTTCCATGTTTACTATTTTGAAAGATGAAAACTAGAAAAAATAAAAAATCCTGTATCTGTTTAAAGACATTCACATGGAGAATTCTGACCGTTCGATGGATCACGAGGATCCTAATTCCATTTGAACGTTGGAGCGCAGCTGGTTCAAATTCTTCACCTTTTTGGAAAACCATGTAGCCTCATTTCTGGCTGAAGCCCACAACTTCACGCTGTACCATCATTTTCTTTTTTTTTGGTTTTGTCTCTTTGGAGAGATCTGATACCATTTTCTTCATGTTTTGACACCATTAATCCTCGTGATAAGGCTCAGCTCTTACCCTTCATGTGGGCTCATAATTTACCAGAAATTCAGAGTCATCACAAGCGTCAGAAAACCCCCATAATCTCGTTATTTTCCGAGCCCTTAAACCATAAATAGATCAACTGTTATTATGCGTTGCTCGTTCAACAAATTACCAATCAATTGTAACCGTTATATCTGCTTTTAAATTGAATTTCAAAAGTTGACAAATGTACTTATTAAAAATATGGATGGATATGATGACAAGCTTGTAAAAAAGAAAGGTTTAGATTGATCTATAGTACTTGGGACACACCATGTAGGAGCCACTACCCTATAACTACCCCTGAAAGATAAGAAGATTTGCTTTGATTATTGATCCTTTTCCTAATAGGGGAAGCTTTCGTTTGCTTCCTCTACTAGTTAATCAAGGTGGTTTTCAACTTTTTAACTCCAACAGGAGACTTGTCTTGCAGCCTTGTAGGATGTGTAGCCTACTGATTTTGCTGCTTCCAGGTTGTTTTCCTGCTACTACTTCTAGTTTTTATTTCTTTCGGTACAGAAAAAACACAGAAAAGTAAAGCCAGCTTGGGAAAATAATACTGTAATTAGGATGCCAGATGTACACTTGTTTAATAGGAACAATAATCTTAAATTTGCTCTTTTTGGAGACAAAATCTTTCCGGCAAGTATACATCTTAGTCAGAAATGTTGAATTTCTTGGAGAAGTTTGTCAACCAATCATTCTTGAATTTTGACACTTGTATTTCCTGCCTGGAGTCACATCTTCAGTCTTCACTCACCACCCCTTTCCCCTTTCTTTCCACATTAATTCCCTCTAATTTAAACCGTATAACCCCCCCCAATGTGGGAGTAATAGGAGGTTTAATTACATCTATGTGAACTACATTTCTTCCCACCTTTTAATCATTTCTCCTTCGTCAGTGGTGATATTAGATTTGCAAACAAGTCAATATGGTAATGTAAACCAATAGAAGCTTTGCTTTAGGGAATTCAGAATTCCCAAAGTTGTATCTTTTGTACTACTCACTACTTCTAAAGGGGTGGCAGTTAATTTTGCAAACCCCTTTTTTGCTGTCAAATTATGGCCTACAGATTTATTTTTCTTTCGTATGTTAAAAGCTACTCTCCTTTTTATAAGGCAACCACTGCCATCTTTTCACTTGTTGCCTTAGCTACATGCCGAAGCAATTTATTACAATTGGAAGGTAGCACCCTCTTCTATATATATATATATGTATATATGTATATATATATAATTTTTTTTTTTTTTTTTTTTGTTTTTTTTTTTATATATTATAT